>NC_084985.1:22306375-22473875 GCF_963691925.1 Scomber scombrus
TGTTTGTATTTGAGACCAGCACCATCTTCCCTCTTGAGGAGATCAATTAAATGATAGGCATGCTTGGAGACAATCATCCCAGCAGCCTGAGCGACGTATATATACTACGCTGATAAAGCACACACACTGTTAAAGGGCAGTGTACATAATAGGAGAGCGCACCAGGGGTGGATACAGAGCGTGGCTAATGACTGAGCTGGAAAATTCTGGATGTGTCTGAGTTTTTTTAAGCTTACATATGTATAAAAATGATGATCCAGTAGTGAATTTTATTATAGCTGATACTCATGTCAGAATAAATTCTACAGGCTTATCAATGATCCAGATAGATGAATGGCTGTTGTTTTAGATCTATACATAAAAGAGGAAATAACACTGTGATAACAAATTGCATCATCCTCATTACAACAGTAGCCACAAACACAATTGAAGAACTTCCTCATGGAAACCACAATAAAAAAGACAGTCTTTTGGGTTTTTAGTTGAAAAGGCTGATTGTGTCATCGTTATCCGAAGCGTCAATTAGTTTACATGGATGATCTCAGGCGTGTCTAGATCCGGTTTCTTGCGTACCCTATCGGATTTTCCAATCTTTCCAAGGTGGGCAAGCTGTCTGGGTCCATCCATGCATTCACCTGTGTAGCACACACCCTCATTTCCATGTATTTATCTATATTTTAGATCTGACCTGCTGCATTAGCTTCCTGTCTATCTTAATTTTTCAAGGGAAATTTTAACTGGGCACCACTATATGCAAACATGATTTTTTTCAACATGCCTAGTGCTTCAATTCTCTTTTGTTAAAGGTGTTCAGTTATTTATTATTGCATTTGAACTTCATGTTATGACCACCAGTTTGAATTGTTTGCAGTTTCTTTTTGAGAAAAAAAATCTAAATACTACAATGAAACACCATTGAATTTGTGAACAAAACACGATGCCATGGTGACTAAATTCATTTTTAAATCTGACCCAGAATCCAAAAATCCATTGAATTTAAGATGCAGGTGTTTTCAGTTATCTCAACTAGCAGCACACAAAACAGAATTGTTCACTGTGATTGGATGTTTGGTTGTCTAAAAGGCTGTTTTCACCCCTTCTTGACAGTGGCCATCAGACAAAAGGTATAAATACTTGTCCTTTCAGACTACACTTGGTCAGACTACACTTCATACTGTCTACTTCATTTCAAGTTCATTGAACCCTTTAGACCCTCCCTGCCTCATAAATACCAGTGTCTCTGACATCACAAGGGTTATCTTTTTCATATTTGACACATTTCCCTCCCTTGTTAAACAACACAGAGCTGAGCAGCACTCCCTACGATGAATAAGCTCATCTTGATGTGTAAATTTTTTGGAGTGATCCTTTAGTCGCTGAGCAGCTCATTTGTTAGGGGGCTTAAGCGGTTGCTAAAAACACAAATTCTAGTCCAGGGATTCAAGCTGGCAACCGTCTGGCTACAAACAGAGCAACTGTAACTGAGCTCCAATCAGGTGACGCTACAGATCTTCTTGACCTGAAGTGGGGATATATTGCGCTCAAATGCAGATTCTGACTTCTTGCATCAAAGCTTGTTTGGCATTTCACCTCACAGAAATGCATCCAATAAACACTTAGTGTACTGATCCAACATTTCCTTCCAAAAAAATGATGGAAAGATGAAATGCACTGCTGTAGGGAGTCAGTGACAGTGAATTATCCACGCCTTGAGAGTATTTTATTATCCATCCTGCATACAATAGAACATGCCCCTTTCTTATCGTGGGGTATTTGCCGAGATGAGGAGGTAATAGCTGTGTCAACACAGCGGTTGCCATGGAGACAGAGGGGTTTCCATAGCCTCTTGCTCCCTTTCCCAGTGACCCAGTTTGTGCTTGTCTTCGTGGCATTGACGCCCTCTAAGAGCTCTCAGCACTCCACTCCCTGCCTTTTACCTAGCCATTGAATCCAGCTGATTGATGTATGATTTTGAATAAGAGCAATGTGTGTCACTGGCCTTGAGTCGACTCGCTGTGACTAGGAGCTCTGCAAGAAGAAACAAGGACATTTGAGCAGCACAGTTAGGCTGAGTACATTTGTGCCTTTTCCAGTTGACTGGAAAGAAAACATAAATCTAGACTGTTGTTGATACCAAAGTCTCACAGGGCAAGTCTGTAGGAAACCGGTTGAAATTCTTTGTTAATAGCTAGTCGAGGTATAAAATGATCAGGTGGAAAAATGACTTTAACAGACTTATCGGTACTTATCGCTTTACACCATTTCTACCCATGCCACTTTGTACAATGGCTCAAATTCAAAGATCATTTCCTTCTCACAGTCCTCAAGGTCACTGCACACATTTGAAGGAGTGTGTAAACATTTGATACTCAAGGGGGAGAAAGGCTGGAAGTGAAGATGGAAGTGTGTCTCACTTTGCATTCAGTGGTCTGTCTACTTCAGGGAACTGTGAGCTAATGCTTTTTTTGGCAATAAACCATGCCAAAAAACTGGATCAATAATGGTTTAGTTTAGGTAACTATGTTTGCTTATGGTTAGGCAAAAAAAAGTGACACTGTTACACATACATACCTCTCACCCTGCCTATCCTTTACTTCCACCCTTGTGCCCGAAATCTTACAAACCCTATAACTTGTTATGTTCCCTTTGTCACAAATTCTCAATGTGACAATTCCCACAAAAGCCTGCAACCGAGCTGTTTTGTATCATCTTCCTTGTCTCTGGCCCTCAAATCACTATCAGTGGACACAAACATGTTTGTCCTTGTGGGTTTTTTTATCACTGTCACAGACAAACAGGCTGCTGACTTACTGCCACATGCTTGTCAGAGCTGGTTCATAAACATATCAACAGTGTCACTCACACCTTATGGTAGCAAACACTTGATTCATACGGCATCTTAAAATGTGATAAACATCTTGATCAGCCAAAGTCAGAAAGCCAATTCCCTTTTGACTACTTGTTCAGCGCTGTGCTCAATACTTTAATATAATCACAAAAGCACTTGATCAGCTTGGAGTGCTAAGAGATGTTAAAGAGATGTTTTCCACTTCTAAAATGTATATCTAGTCTACCAATCAAAGGCATGCACGTCATGGGACCGCCAGTTTCCCCCCTGGATATTTGTAAGTTACAAAGATCATCTGACTGACATGGATCATTATGCTGCTATTTTGTTTTTCCCCTCTTCCTTTGAATATTATTGCCCTGACATTTGAATAGCCATGAAGACCAAAATAACTGGGACTACTCTTGTTTGACAGAGCTGTAATTTAACATCTCACTGGGTCAGTGGATCTTAATGGGAAACTCTGCCTTGAGGAGGAAAGATGCACATCACAAACTCAAAACATTTGTTTCACAGATTCCATACTGGGAGAGATACAAGAAGCAAATCACATCTAATGAATCAAGAAGGTTTGAATTCCAGATGCCATAGAGAACAGGTGAAAAGGGTCATTTAAAGCAGTACTTTGACACTTTAGAGCTTCCATATTGCTCATTTGCTTTCTTGACACCAAGCTAACCAAGCTAAGCCATTTTCAATCTTACTAATTCATTAAACAGTATCCCATGTTGATTAGTGAGCTTTAAAAGTGCTGTTTGGTGGATTCTGTAACCTTTGGACATAGACAGCTGTTTCCCTCCTGTTTCCAGTCTTTACGCTACGCTAAGCAGCTGGCTTATATATTGCACTCAGGTATAAGAGTGGTATCAATCATAAGCGTATACAATTGTTTTTATGCATCAGAAAAGCTGAGTTTTCTTAATGATCTTTCATGATGTTGTATGTTTAGGATGAACATTTATGGTATAGCGACAGTCACACACATGAAAGCACATTTATATGGATTTATCGGATAAAATCAGCTATTCCAATGGTTAATTAAAATCTGTGAATATCAGCTGAGGGAGAACCTTTGATCCGAGATGTTGTAACACGCTGGTATTTGAGGAGAATTCTTGACATTTTCTCTCAAGTCCAATGGTCAGTTTGAACAGCAGTGGCTGGTGGTTGCTATGTAAAAAAAGAGCACAGAGTTACCAGAACAATGTCAAAATTTGTCTTCTCCCTCACTTCTCCCCTCTCTTTCTCCATCACACACACTCACTCACCGCTGGCTCTGCTGGAGCAGTAGCTCTGTGGCTGTAGCTTTTGGCAGCCGAAACCACTGGACAGTCACTGTTGTTTTTGTTTGTCTTCATGCAATCTCCCTTGCATTTTTTTCTAGGAAGGAAGCAGCGGGCGGAGAAAAAACCCCAACATAATTTAGATTCTTCTTCATTGAAAATAAAATATCTTTGTAGTAAGGAACACAGACAGTTTTTGTACAACTTTGACCAGCCTGGAAATGGGATCACAGTCAGATACTGAACGAGTACACTCAGCTGCTGCTCAGCTCCGCCTGTCAGCTACTGTGAAGTGCTATTACTGCTGTAATTGCACAAAGTTTTTGATAGTGGTGACATTTACTCATAGACACTACCGTCCTTTAAAGCAATGTGTCTTACTCTGTGCGTGGCAATATGACACTATGAGCACCACCAGATGTGATATCCAGAGATGCCTTCTTATCTTTTACATGCTTAACCTGCAATGAAAAAATTCAACATATTGAATGTTGAGGATCTGAAACTCAAATGGGTTCTTTCAAAGACAAAAATACACAGAAACACAAAAAGACACACATTCCTCGGGCATTTTTCCTCTCACAGATGGCAACTAGGACCTCTGGCTATCTTTCGCCAAAGGGGTCTTCAACTGTTTCTCTGCCTTCCTCCTCCACGTTCCCTTTACCACCATCCCTTCTTAAAATAACACCATTAATGACAAATAGTCGATAAAAGGCAGCTTTTAAATGGTAGTGCTTTAGTTATTATATACTTGTTGCATGGTACTTATATACAGTATATCCTTTATTTAACCAGGTAAAAGTCTAACTGAGATTAAACTCTCTTTTTCAAGAGTGACCTGGCCAAGAGAGCAGGATACAATAAACACAAACAGTACAAATAGAAAAATATGACTGTCACACACTACAATTGAGTGAACACAATATCCATTTAATATGCAATACAAGGTCAAGTACAGCAAATCCAATTGCAGTTGATGCATAAACAGGTACAATTTTCTAAAACGATTTCAGTGAAAATTTAGGAGCAATCACATTTACCAAGAGTGCTATTTTCTCGATCCTTTAAAACTGCCTTAAATTCCCCTCACAGTAATCAGCTCTGACAATGTCAGGTCTTTCTGTACATTGTTCCAGGGAGAAGGAGTATTTGAAAGGCTTTTCGCCTTATTCTGTTCTAACTCTGGGTACCAACATCTGTGGAATATCGTGACAGCTCAGGTTATATTGATTTTGGTAGGAGGAACCAGCCCAAGGAGAAATTTATATATAAAAGTCAACCAGTCTGCAGACATACAGAGATAGCCACTTAGCAGCAGCTACTTGTTTTCCCCTTTGACATCAAAGTGGCTGAAAATCAATGTCTCTTTCACCTGGCATACAAGCAATTAATAGGCATATGAAACACTGAAAATGGCATTGATGGAAAACAGTGGAGGACGCTGGATGAGCATACACAAGGCTATCTGGATGTATAAAGAAGTGCTACCAATGACAGAGGCGTGCATGTGTACAGATCTAAGTGAATGTGTATTTGTACATTTACTTATGTGGTCATGATTGCAACACACTGAAAACACCCCCTTACTCCCCCCAAGCATGTAACCAATGTGGCCGTGAAACTTGCGAAAAATACGAAAGGACCTCTCCGTGTTTGGGTTGTCCATTCTGGGCTACTGTAAAAACATGGCAGTGCAACATGGCAGCCTCTGTGGAAGAGGGCACACTCCCAGTGCAGATATAGAGAGCTCATTCTAAGGTAATGAATATGCAACGGCTCTTATTTTCAGATGATTATACACTAGTATAGATGCCACTAAATTCTACACAGTGCAACTTTAAAGCGACTATAATCAATATTAGTCTGACAGATCACTGCTTGTAAGTGAAAAGGGTCACTCAAGCAAGAATTCAACCTGGCACATTGTTTTAGTTTTCCCACCTTGCAAACTCTAAAAAAGCTCTGATGAACCCACTGCATGTTACTTGCTCAGCAAAAAATGGCAAAATTAGCATTTAGCAGCTAAAGAGACAAATAATTTCCTTAAGAGTTGGTGGAGACAAAAAGCAGAGCTAAAAAAGCATGAATATTAGACTGATGTTTGCCAATGGGGCAGAAACATGACTCCAAATGAATGCTAATGTCCCGCCATATCTGCTAGATGTGCAGATAGGCGACTGTTTGCTAACAAGTCAACTTAAAATGTGATATGTCCATTTATTGTTAACTGGTAATTTTCCCCCAAATTGCTTAACAATCTGTTACTGAAAGTTGAATTGTTGTTCCTGCAAGCTGACATACAGTTACTTTTACCACTGTGTCCATCTCATCCACACCATTTTTCTGTCCCTATTTTTTATTAATATAGCTAGGTAGCTAACTAGCTATGTAGTGAGATGCAACTGACAGATGCTGCCATCAATAAGCCTAATACCTTTTTGAATCTCTAATCAGAGGTCTGGAACCAGGATAAAACTATCCGTTTTTTCTCGAAAACAGACAAAGATTAGGGATGAAAATATATTTTTAGAGAAATGTTCTTTATCCCTTTCCAATTAATCATCTTGTGATCTTTTACATTAACTTTGTGACCCATTGGAGGGGTCTTGACCCCCATACTGAGAGCCGCTTACCCAGAGAATGGCATCAAATGGAAGACAACTGCAGAGGTCTGAGGAGTGATTAATAAAAGCAGAGGAAACAGGTGGAGAGAACTACAGATCAAGTGAGGGATAAAGGGTAGAGATTAATAAGAATTATCCTAATTACAGTGCAAAAGCAGTACAAAAAGAGTTTATTTAAGATTAAGATTAATCAGGTGATCAGTTGGCGAGCCCGGTATCATAGCTTTCCCTCAGAGGGTTGTTTTTTTTCTCTTAGCACACGACCTAGAAAATTTAGCTGGGATGGCAACTTTCAAGAAATCTCCTAGAAATCTTAGTGGTGTTTATCCAGCCTTGGCGCTAAATGAGGTGCCAATCCTCCAATGCACTGATCCCTGGTACTTGTTCTGACACTCAGCAGGCTCTCTAAGTGCTACTGAATGGAAATAGAGAAACAAAAGAAGTTTATTGTGCACAGTAACACTTGTTTATCAGGACGGGGGGGGGGGGGGGGGGGACAGGACACAAACAAGTAAAGGGGATCATGAATATGTAGAATGTCACTGGCCTTTAGCACAAACATCTGCACTCATCTGTGGCTTATATCTGTGTGTGCTCTGTTTGTACTTACATGCATGTGAGTGCATATGCGCATGTTGATGTCATACAAATTAGGTAGAAATTCCTAAAGCTGCTTTACCACATTCCTAAATAGGACTCTTGTGCTCTTATTTAAGGTAATTTAATCAACTCAATCAGCTCTACAACTGCCTTTCATTCTCTTCCATTCATGAAATAACTCTCGTTTCAAGTGTTTTTATATCATTTCATTCAACATTCTTTCAGGATTTTTTTCACTCTGTTGGTGCTGTGTGTGCCTTTTTTTTTGACAGATTTCATAAATTCCATCCTCACAATGTCTCAAAACCAAAATGACTTTTTGTTTCCCAGTGAGGTTTGTTGACTTATGCCAGTGGGACGTACACACCATACATAGTCAACATTCCTCAGGAGGGGGAGTAGGGACGGATAGGAAATAAACACAGAATACCAGGACTTGGTCTCTTCTTATTTTCCTTTTAATTTACCTTTTCGTACAGCCTTGCTTTGCTTTTTAACAGCACATTTGCTTTGCCTACCATACAACTCAAGGTCTAATTACTCACTCACATGTTCTCAAGTTTTCCACCATATCCCACCGTCTTCATCAGCAGATGCCAAAATGCCCAAACTAATGGAAAGTTCAAACAGTTCATGACAACTGAGCAAACCTGATATGCTGCTGAAGACTGTGTGATACAGTTAAAACAGCAAACAAGTAAGTGGACCTTGAGTTAAGGTTGTTTTGTCGAAAGTATCTACGATGTTTGGAGATCAGTGTCACAGCTTTATATCAATTTAGCTGCACAAAAAAATAACCAATTTCATTGTCAACTACATCAGTATGATAAATAGTGAAGTTTTTTAAATTGTTTCTTTTTTTCTTATATATTACAACAACAATCTGGAAGCCACTTTTAAAAAAAAATCACTTAATTTACTCTCTGCTCTTCTACTCAGGTACATTTGGAAAAGATTCCACATACTTGTGTGTACTTTTGGTTTGGGGCTGTTCTTCATCCTTTGGCTATAGCCCCCATAGTTCCAATTAAAGGTACTTGGTCAACCTCTAGTACCACCATGGAGTGGATATTATGCATGCTGTTGATGTGGAAGGTTTCACACTGCTCCACTGATTGGCAAGTGGCTGTAACGTCATCCAGAAAGGCAGGAAAGTCGGGGGAGAAGAAGACTGTGAGCCAGTGAACATAGATGTCAATAATGCAGAATACAAGTATTCAAGATGCAAATGTTTTATGAAGAGGGAAATGTATTCAACACATTTGTGAGACATGCACACAATGCATTTTGATGAGAAACACTGAATGCATAACAGTGAACACTGAAAGCATAACTTTTGTTTGTTTATAGGGTAATGCTACAACATAAAGTGTGATTTTGGAGAATCGTGTGCTTCCAAATTTGTATGAACAGTTCTTTCAGCATGATAATACTCACATGTACAAAGGCAGATCCATAAAAATATGGTTTTCCCAGTTTGGTGTGGAAGAACTTGACTGACCCACACAGAGCCCTGACCTCAATCCCACTCAACACCTTCGGCATGGCAAGCCAACGTCACTGCCAGACCTCATTAATGCTCTGTACTTCCGGCTGAATGGTTGGTCAATGATAATAGATGCAGAAACTTTGCTGCTGCTGAGGATTTGGTGAAATGTGTCTGGGGGAAAAATGGAGAAAACAGTCAAGCAGGTGACCTACAGTATCAAAAAAAAGACTACTACTAAACTCAAATGACAAATTCAGCAAGAAATGTTGCCACATTCTCTTTGGTGTGTGTGTGTGTGTGTGTGTTATTAACTACATTGTCTAAACTTCTTCAGCTTTGACTGACACTTGCGGAGTCTATTCCCTCCAGCTTCGAAAAACACATTCCATTTTAATGTAGCAGCCGCTCACAAGGTCATTTGTCACTTGATAATGACAAGGCAAACCCAAAGGCATTTCACTGTCAAGTGTGTGTATGCGCGTGTGCGGAAGGAAGCCTAGAAGGTGAGAGGGGTGACGGCGTCCTTGTGAGCTCAAAGATTCGTTTGTAGTTTGAAGATGTGATCAGATACGCCTGTCGCTGAAGCAAGGAAGGAGAGTGTGATGCGCCTTTGGTGGTGTTTTTGAGGAGGAAACGGTTCTGGTGTGTTTGTTACCGGAAAGAAAACACACGTGCACACAACTACACACATATAAAACACACAGGATCTTGTCCAAAAAGCTAACACTCTCTTACTCTTCTCTCTTTTTGTCTCCTCAGACACACACACACAGTCACAACAATCACTGCCTCTAGAACAGATGTACCATATGTGTGAAGGGCATCCCACTTCCACTCATGAAGGCTGCATTTACAAACTCCCTAAGTGGTATGTGGAGTGAAAATCACATGTTGCAAACATGTGCTGAATGTGACACCAGCCAGACTTACTGCTTGTGAAATGGAGCGAACCAACCGAAGCTGAAAAAAAAAAAATCCAATCTGTAATTCTGTTGCTTGTTTTATGGGTTAATGCTTATCATTCAGCCGTTTCTTGATAACTTACATAACTACGCCGAGGAGAGAGATGTTTATATTTAGAGCATGAGGCCTTCAACCTTTAAACTGTATTCTTTAATTCCTTGGGCACCCGATGTTTCAAAACAGAGTGTGTGAATTTGTGTGGGTGGGTGTTTGTGTGTGATCATGAGCCGGTGAAAACGGGCATGTATGAATTCATGGTGTATTGGTGCAAATGTTATTTGGTGTGTGTGTGTCTGTGTGTGTGTGTGGGTCTGAGTGTGTTAATCCTTGCCAAACCTATTTGTTGGCCTTGCTGGTAAGAGGGGCATGTGGACGGGGTGGCACACAAAGTGCCCTGGTTGGCAGGACTGGCATAAAGAGAGATTACAGTAAAGCAGCACAGTCTGCCTGAGCCGCTCTAAATATGGTTGCTGTCTATGGTGAAAGACTGGTCTGTACTGGTTTAGTTTGGTTTGTTCTCTTTGGCCTATTGCCTGGTCAGATATGGCATTTTTTGTTATTTATTCTGATTTGAGCTTTGCTTAATATTAATCTCCTTTCTTATTGAGGTGTGTTCAATAGCACCATTTGTGAATGAATGACACAACATGTCGGGCTCCAGACTGACTCATACAACAAAGCATAATTACGATCATCAGATAACCAATTATTTGGCAACTTGAATGACTAAACCAAAGTTGTTACTCACAGAGAAGGGCAAGGTTGTAGATAGTAAGAGAAAAGAAAAATACTGTCCAAGGCTAGGAGCTCTTGTTATGTTTGTTAGAGTTCTGTTATGCTTATACTAAAAGACATCATTTTCTTTCTGGTGAAAGAGATCTGCAAAAAAAACAAAACAAATCTATATCAACACCATCTCCAAATTCTGTACTGTAAGTGTTTATTATAAGTATTTTTGTACTTTCAAATGAAAGGAAAGTTTCCCCAGCTTGAAATTCAAAAACATCAAAATGATTCTTCCTATAATAAAAATGGTACATACTGTAGTACCACCAGCAGTTCCTCCAATGCATGGGAGCGGGCATGAATGTGAATTTCCATACACCAAAAATCTGGGGAACGGTTTGTAAAACTCTCCGACAGGATTTTAAATCTCTGGTAAACACCCAGGAATTTAACACTGGCCAAAGCAGCACCTAGCCGGAGCCAAGTTCAACTTTTTTTGCCATTCAAATGAATGAGAGGCCTGCATTTTTGCAGGCAGGTATGATGTTACAAGTTCAGGCTTAAACACAGCAAACACACTGAGTGAGCAACTGGGACAAAACTCACCTTTCATCAAGCAACTCTCGATGGCTAATTTCAGTGGTAAAAGTTGACACTGTGCAGCTGTTTCACTGTAAAATCCTGCCAGCAGCACCTCCATGCTGTCTCTTTTAAGTGTTAGGGTTTTTACTGTGAAGCAGCTGCAGGAAGATCTGAAAGAAACAGGAAACAGCAAAATAAATCATAATAACATCACGGAGGTAGCTGAATTAAAAAAATCCTCCAAATGATAGCAACTCCCACATTACACAGATCCACAAATGAGGATAACTGTAAAGAGATTTCCCTTGCATCTATCCACAGTAAGCTTTAGAGTGTGGTTGAGGAAATAGTTGTGTGGAGAAGGAACAGAACTGATTTTGTGGAGAAATTTTGGACATTTTTGCATCTGCACGTCTGACCAGTCGCTACAGAGAGTGAAATCTTATTTTAAAAGTTATAAAAATACTCTAACATATTTCCCCTCATCCAGATATCAGAAAGCCAATGTTAGATGTTGCAAATAGCACTTGGTTTAAAGCATAAAAAAGCACTTCTGGAGATTATGAATCTGCATCCTGTTTTGTTGTAAGTATATTTGCAAATTTACTGTGTCATTTAATGTATATGTGGCCTTTATTTCCATTATAAAGGGTTAGGGTTATTACTCTATAATAATGTTTAATATTGATGGTGGTGGTGAAATTAAGTCATTTGTCTATGTGGGGTGTTGGGCTGATGAACGATGAATGAATGATGAATTAAAAAAAAAAATGTAATCAGTGCAACTGGTGTGCTGGTCAATGGCATTCATCTTTTGGACCCATGCGTGAAAATTAGGATCTTTCTGTATCTGGGATTGTGACAGACTGAGAACAATGAACATTTTAGTCTAATCTTATGATACATGAATGTGCAGATATGCACACTGAATGAAAAGAGGAAGAAAAGTCTATATCTATAGCAAACCCCCAGAGAGAGTTTCATCCCCTAGATACGTGAGCGCCATTTGAAGTGCTGCATCCACACAGACTCACATCCGCCTGGATACGTGAGCGCCATGTCGAATTCATGACGGTTGTCATGGTGCCCACATAGCAACCGGCTATACATGTACCGGCTGCTGCCTCCGGTCGACTCGATGATGTTGGGGGGGAAGGGTGGAGGGGGGGCAGAGAGAGCGAGAGAGAGCAGGGGAAGGGATAATAGGGGGACTGAAGGGCAGCAGAGGGGGGGGGGTCGAGGGAAACAGACAGAGAAGAGGGCTGGGAAATTGGGGGGTGGGATGAATGGGGGGGCGTACATGTCAATTTGTGTTTTTTTGTGTGTGTAAGTGTGTGTATGTTTATGTTAGTTGTGTGTGTGTTTGGGGGGGGGGTCTAAATGGCTGGGATGAAGAGGAAAAAAAGGCAGAGACAGATGAAGAAAGGGGGGATCAGCTGGTACGCAAACCTCAGAGGACGGAGAGATGAGGGGAAGATAGAGGAGGAGAGAGTGAACTTACGGTTGACAGCTCTTTGAAAAGCTATGTGGGTTATGGAGAGAAAAGACAGAGCAAGAGGCAATAAAACAAAAGCACTTTACTTATGGTGTCCCTCTCTCTGAATCATTGAATAAATGCGATTGTGTTGAGATAGAAAAAGCACTGACTGAAGGCATTGTACGTTTTTCTTTGCAAAAGTAATCATCTTAGAAGACATTTAATCCAGTATTGACTCCTGGAACTGTATTTTTCTTGAAGTAAAAGTCTTTAAAAAAAGGAATGAATCTGACTTGTTCCAACATAGATGGAAAATAGTTCAACTCCTGTCATTAAATGTAGGTTTTAAGACTTCATACCAGGCAAAAAACGGTGGATATATTTGAGCTGAGTGCACTGCATGTAATTATGGCGACTAAGAGCGGCATGTTCTGCTAATTCCTCCTCCTCGGTTGGTCGTGTGAGCGCGTGCAGAGCAGTTCATGGGTAATTGATGTGCCGAGTCTTATTTTGGGAGCTGAATCAAGCGACAGGGCTTCACGCATCACCTGGCAAAAAACGCAGCACAAGCACACACTCGCGCACAAAAGTACTCATATCAACATGCAGACCTTTTTTTACCCACAGCTCCACTTCATACTACAGACATGAATAGACACATACACAGAAACCAAGAAGAAGAGTAGGGGGTTGGATGGGGGGGGGGGGGGTACACGTGAAGTCGCTTTCACACAGAGACACAGGCACACATACATGAATATTTCAGTTTGCTTGAAAACGTGCAAACCAACCATTGCCCATCCCCCCCTTCAACCCCCGACCAAACCTCAGCCAAAGCCTGGGTAGCAGCACACAGGAATAGGCCATAAATGATGGAGAACGAGCAGGAACGAGGGAAGGAAACGAGAAAGAGCATGGAGATAGAAGGTCTGACAAACTGGAAATTCATCAGGCAGAATGAAGGGGAGAGGATGGGAAATATAGTCATCAGAGTGGAGTGACAGCTCTGACAGCTGTGCGAGAGTAGTGGGTTAAAATGACAGACTCTGATTTACAGTCTGCTGCCTTAATAGGAAAGAAATACAACCATTTTTTCGAGCTGATTGTTTTATTGGTCAACTGAGCTGTTAAATGATAACAAGTCAAAACAGCTGATGTACTGGAGGTTTATTTTTGGAACAGTTTCAGGTGAGCGACCATGTGTTAATCCATTGTACCGTGATCTAGCTGTTCCCATATGAACAAGCAACTAGCAACATTCACGTCCTGTGAAAACAGGAGCAAACTAGTCCCACAGTTCATTATTGAGGTCTGTTATCACTGGAGTTTACAGACTTTCTATGACTTGGGTCTTTTTGGGTCATCTATACACTGTGATGGATGTTTAAAACCAACGGCTTAGGTCATAAATATATCTCCTTCCAAATAAGTTTAAGTAACCGATATGGTTATGTCAGGCTTCTTTTAAGTTGCAGAGGTCTGAGATCACAGCAGTTAATTTGGTGAGTCTGTAATACTGCTGATGGAAACCGCAAAAAGATGTCCAAACCTACAAAATATGACCCAAATTATATTAAACAGGAATTAAAAGAAGAAATGGTAGAAAATGGAAAAGGAGCACTTCTACCAGGGTTAGGTTCATTTTTGTCTTTCACTCGAGATTTGCACTTGACCTAATCAGAGTGGCATTTGTTCCATACACAGTGGTACTACAACACTTTCTGCAAGTTCAATCCAAGTACCCAAAGTGGGATGATGTAGTAGTGGTCTAAATTTGGCTCACCTGGTTGCCATATTCATAATGAATGAGCACTGATTTGGTTATTTTTAGGTCATAAGACATTTGGCTAGGTTAAAATCAGACAGAATATGGTTGAAAAGTGAAAGTGTGGACCTGCTATATGTTGAAAGATTGACATTTATTGCTGTTAAAACTGCTGTCATTTGTAACCCCAATAATAGGCTTTCCCTGTCTTACCAAGATTTACATGTGAAGATTAATACCACTGTACACCTCTAAAGGTCACTAATTAACACGATGTATCTTATTAGTTTCATCCATACACAAACTGAAAAGTAAAAATGATAAGTTGTGCCAGGCGCAGCAGTTTCCTTGAGCCTCCACCAGTTAAATAGCAACCTAAACGCACTGCCATGAAATAGTCAGGCCAAATAACCCCCCACCCCACCTCAATCAAACCCTAGTACATCATTTTTACATTTCAGTTTTTGCAGTATGTTAGTTAGTGAGCTTTACACCAAATGAATGTATTCCTCAAAATGTGAAATTATTCCTTTAACATACTGTAGATTCATTTTGACCATTATATTACCAAATCAATGCTTACTGTGCTGGTCTGAGACCAAGTGCCAACACTGGCCCATCTCTGGCCTGAGTGCTCTAACTGATGCTGAATCTCAATCGAAATCACCCCAAGTCCACATTCCCAAAATGTAGCCAAATCTTTCAAGTCCTAAATTGTCAAAACACAACCAAGCAAAACACCATTTAGATGCAATTGGCCTGAATCAGCTGGCTACTTGGGTGTAGTGTCACATTAAAGCACAGATATATCCAAGCCGAATAAAGGTTTGGTTTTTTTCAACTAAAAAAAAAAGACCAATTTGACATTCAGGGAAAGAAGGGCATGGCCCACGACAGATTTAACCAAACAGTAACTTTAATGACCATGCTGTCATTATTTAACTGTGGATCCATGGACCGGTGATCTAAAACCTTGTGTTGTTCCTTTAAGACACTCAGCATGGGTGAGATAGATATTTCACTTGAAGAGGAGTGAGCGTGTAGGCCTTCACGTGTGGGTGTTTATGATGCAAGATTGTGAAACTTGTGGCTGTATGGGATAAATGATAAAAGCGGGCCGACTCTTCAGCTCACACAGCTGTGGTGGCAATTAAACGACACACCGGGTAGTCAAAGGGATGTGAGTGAACATGTGACACTAATGGAGCAACTTGTGATTCGCTTTCTGCTGAAATTCAGATGCAGCGCACAGTCCATGTGGTCCAGAGAAGATGCAAAAATGTGTTCAGTTCATTTGGGAAGCAGGACAAATACACACTTGTCTGCTCTCTGGAGGAAGTCAGAGTGTCTTCCTGTGGGACGCACAGCGGGCGGAGAAGGAGGTCAAAGTTCGAGGGGATGTGGGGTTGCTCAGAGATGAGAGTGACACACAAACAGACATAAGTGTACACAGCCTTCAAACATCTCTACTCCTGCTCCAGTCTTCCATACAGTAGTCGTAGCGACCTCCTCCCACATCTCACCAACACACACTCACATACAAATGTGATGGTGAACACACACCTCATTCCCTGTTGCGTTGGTGTTAATCTCTCGCTCCATTTGCACTCGTCAGGAGATAACGACATCATTAGCACACATTAACATGTCTCTGTTATCATTCCCTCAGTGTCCCTGTGTGTATATGTGTGTGTGTAGAGAAAGAGCTGTGAATGGGGATGATGCATGAATACGGCTTTTCAACAATTTTCCATCGCTGACAGTCTGTCATAGAGGTGCGTGTGTGTAAGCCAACACATTCATTTACACATCAGCCGAGATATTCCACAGCAAAAAGTACTTGCTAATTACACTCATTATCTGGATGTCTCACACAAGCTTTGTTGTTGTCTGACAATATTGGAACTTCATCAATGCTCCATGCATGCAAACGTTTGATGCTGAGATAACACCTCCATCTTTTTTATCTGAACTATAATGGAAAGATTTTTTTTGTTGTCTTCTTGAGTAGTTGTTTGTGTGTAGTTGTTTTTGTCTCACAGTGCCAGACTGTTCGTTAAACCTCTACCCAGAACAGTGATTGTCGACAGTTAGTCTATCAAGGTAGGGATTTCTTGCAGTGGTGTGCTTGGGGTTATATTAAAAAAACAATTGTCAGCATTGGAGGGTTGTTTCTTTTCTTTAATATGTTTCAAAAATTACAAACACGAGAGAAAAAGTGTAAGAAATGACTTGAACAGTGTGTTTATTTGTGAAAACCTAGGATGTAATTGTTAGCATGCCTGATGAACTAGCTTAATAAGTAGTAGCTGATCATTATTTCCAGGGCAAATTAGGAGTACTTAACTACATTAGTGTGTGGGGTTACATGTAACATAAAAAAGACCCATTCATACAAGCACACCCGTTATGTAGTATTTCCCCTGCTGTGTGGAAGCTGCTCCAAGATACTATTATATCTGTGAGAGTTTGGGGTAACATTGTTCTTCTGTCCTGCTCTATCAGTTTTGGTTTTATACTCCAGTAACCCCAACTAACATTGCCCAAGATAGCTTCACTGTTGGCAAACACATCCGCTAGCTTGCATCCTAAAAGCCTTTTTCTCTTGTAATGTAAAAATGAATACATAATGTTTGAAAAGAGGAACAAGTACACAAGCTAACAGAATTGTCTTCAAACCAAATAACATTATATGATTTTACATTTGCATGGATGTTTTTTGCCTAGGATACATTAGCCTCAGTCTCTTAGCATGATACTATATATGTAACCCTCATATGAGTTTTTAACCAACTTGTGGAGCTAAAATACTTAATAGCATATTATAGTATTTTATTTCTCTCTCTTTCTGTTTCTGTACTTTGTTTTTATTATTAGTGTGTGTGTGTGTGTGTGTGGGGGGGGGGGGGGGTATGTATGTGTTTACTATAATTGGGTTTTATTTTTATTTCTCAAAATTGTTTCTTTTTTCAATTTTTTCTGTTCAATGTTTGTTTTATGTAAAGCACATTGAGTTGCCGCTGTGTATGAAATGCGCTATATAAATAAAACTGCCTTGCCTTGCCTTGCCTAGACAGCTGATAAAATCTCACAGAAATCCCCACTCAACTTTTAGAAGCCCATTGTTTTAAAAAATTACAGTTTCAAGTGGTAAGTCTGCCACATTGTCATCAACTGCATGTAAAAACTTGATAAGCATTGCAACAGTAAGTAAGGATGGTGGGGATTAGAGAACACTCAAACCAGGTCTTGTCAAGTAACCAATTCGGTTCTTAGTAGGACCAGAGAAATTCCACAGTGTTAATCTGAATTTCTTCAGTCAAGTCATTGTACAAGAAATGTATGAATATCCTGTAAAAATATAAAAAGCTTGGGGCACACCATTCAAGACCATCATGCAAGGAAGGACTCTTAATAGGAAAAAAGATATTTTGAGACCACACTGTTGAAAGTAAAATGGGAAAAAATAATTAGTGGCTCAAACCATTAATATCAGAAATGCAAAGGACTGATCGGTTTATTATTTGAAATGCGAAATTCGACAAACGTGTCATTTTTTGTTATTTTTGTATCATTGAGAATGTTAAAAATGAGAGTGAAAACATTACAAATACCTTCCACTACTTTTACTCTGTATCCAACGTGCCTCAAAGATCCCACTCTGTAGCTCTGTGTTCACATTTCCAAAAATGGTCGGACCCTCAATGTTTTGCTCAAGGTCACCTGGGAAGATACACTGTCTACGCTGTCATCCAGTAAAAGGGCAATGTTCTCTCTCTTCCCTCTGTGGACCATCCTGTTGCCAAAATCAAGGCGATGGAGGTTAAATTCAGAATTATCCTCTAGCTTTAAGCTGTTTTCTCTGTAGGTCCACATATTTTTACTGAGAGATCCTGCCATGGCCTGAACATTCCCAGTGTCAGAATCCATGTCCTTTCCAGGATGTTTAGGAATGACCATAAATCAGATCCATCTGGAGGCTCTGATAAATGTGAATTGGATGGTGTCTCCTATATACGGTTCCCACTGGACTGAAGACACCTATGTCAACAGCTGGTGTCCTGTGCGTCAAACACACTCACATGCACCTGAAAAGAGAAGAGTCAATAAACACATGGACTATGGAAGGGTTCGGATGTCATGGCTGTATTTCAAATAGTTTGAAATGAAAAACAGAAGACCCTGTCCTTTTACTCATCTTTTACCTCAGCTGGATTTATTTAAAAAAAACATGAATTAATGGTTCAGTTAAAATGTGATTTATATTTGTTTGTTTTCCTTAATTCAATCACTTGCCGGAGGTAATAAATTGTCCTGTCCATGCACCTGTTACATACATTATTTACACCTACTTATTCCTTGGATTGGAGGGGATGGAGCAATGGGCACGAGGTGGGGCACACCCTAGACACCCTAGACAGGTCTTCAGTCCGTCACAGAACTGAAACACTGAAACACAGACATACAACCCTTCACACCTATGGGCAATTTAGATTTGCCAACTAACCTAACCTTGATGATGTCTTTGGACTATGAGAGGAAACCCTTGCAGACATGGGGAGATCATGCAAACACCAAAGGCCCCAGCTGGCCAGTTCTGGATTCAAGCCCACAACCTTCTTGCCGTGAGTTAAAGTGACAGTGCCAACCACTACATATTCAATCAGGACAAAAAAAAAATATATGTAAATAGTTCAACACTTAGTTGAGGTGAAAAAGTTGTCATATTGAGACAGAACATGCAATAAAAGCTGATGGAAACATATGGGTCGAAAACCTGCTTCTGGTTCTTTTACAATAGACAAAATATTCATGTCATTTTACCACTTATTACTTTTCTTGAAGCCCTGCTATTTAACATGTATAAGCAGTAAACAAGCATTACATAAATGTTGAAAAAATACATCAGTAACTGAAATAATTTCACCTTTGGAAGACAATGACACAACAGCAGTGGTCGAAATAAATCGATATCTACTTGAGGCACCTTATCACGAGGTATTGCTTTACTGTGTGCTGTGAACAAACAGTTTGAGTAAAGATTGATTTTTTTTCCCCCTCTTAGATTGTTTCATATAAAGGATTTTAGAGGCCTGAAGAGGTCACATTTTCTACTATGTTCCATGAAAGAAACCAAAATTTAGAGAAAAGTTAGAAAAACTTTCAATCTAATGTTGTGCTACAGAAATTCATATTTTATCTCTTATACCTGAAGTCATCTTGTGATCCTCTCAGATTTATCTAGGGATCTTCGAGGGGTGACCCCCAATTGGAAACCACAGCGCTACAGTGTTTCAAGACAGTTTTCAGTGCAAACCAAGCATGCCGAAAGTAGGACTTCTATAACAACTATATTTGTTTATGCCCTCCATCTACTAATTCCTCCTTCTCTCTATGACCCCTTAAAGGTTCCTCAAAACCTCTGGCTGGCCCTTTTGGTGCCCCTCCCTGGCCCAGACGGGTGTATGTGTCCAAGCTACAGCTGCCTCTCCCTGCTTGACCTCGCTCTGTCTGCCTTCCCGGGCCTTAATCCTGATCAAGCATGTCTAGACCTCTCATTACCAGCACATAATCAGGGGGCAGGGGAAGGATGGGGCAGTGGGGCCAGAGGGAGTGTAGTATGGATGTTGGGAGGAGAGGAAAAGGATGCAGAGAAAGTGACCCTGACAATGACCCAAACATTCATTCCACTGTTTACTCTCTCAGTAAACAGACAGACTATACAGAGAGTCAATACACTGGATGGAAGAGGGATGGAGGGGGAGATATGAGGCAGGGGAGAGAGAGAGCAGATGTAAATAGAGGATTAGACAGAGAATGGGAATCCTCAACAATATGTATCTTGAGAGTCTCAAAACTTTGAAAAGAATGCGACTCAGGATGGGATGAATTTGATTGAGAAGATTGATACCACACTTAGGCATGTCTTTTAAATATGAGGGTGGAACCAGCAACCAGTTAGAGTAGCATAAAGGCTAGAAATCTAGCTAACATGGGTCTATTGAAAAGTAACCAAATCTGCATTATATTGCTTGTCAAATATTTTTATAAAACTGGTGTAAGAACGACAAGTGTTGGTTTCAAGGTGAGTTACGTGGCAAACTGTTTCTTGGCCTGGATTAGTCACTTCTTGAAGTCATAAGTCATGTTATAAGCTTTTTGATGATAGACTTAATAGAGGATTAGACAGAGAATGGGAATCCTCAACAATATGTATCTTGAAAGTCTCAAAACATTGAAAAGAATGCAACTCGGGATTGGATGAATTTGATTGAGAAGATTTATACCACACTCACGCATGTCTTTTAAATATGAGGGTGGAACCAGCAACCAGTTATAGCATAAAGGTTTGAAATATAGCTAACATGGGTCTATTGAAATCTGCATTATATTGCTTGTTTAATATGCTAAAAAAAAAAAAAAAAAAAACTGGTGTAAGAGCGACAAGTTGTGGTTTCAAAATGAGTTATGTGGCAAACTGTTTCTTGGCCTGGATTAGTCATTTCTTGAAGTCATAAATCATGTTATAAGCTTTTTGATGATAGACTTTGAAAAAAATTGACATTTAAGTTATAACGTTAATAACAGCATCCAGTGGTAGATCATATCATGTTTCTTCATATGCCTCTTAATATCATGTTTCTTGTGACATTTGTATGTCAAATGACAATATGGTCAAACAGAAAGCACTGAGTTGATTGAAAATACAAGAAAACATCATTGATGTGACTGGATTTACCATCATGAGCTCAATCCCATTTCCACACATGTACTCAGTCTCTGCTAAGCCACGGCTCCAGTCAAGCAGCTGAGTGTGACATGCTGAGATTACTGAACATGAGTAGATGTGATGAGTTGCGAAAAAGCATGAACTAACGACATGACAGGCATCACTGACCGACCACGGAGGAGAAAACAACCTCACAAGACCAGATGATAGAACAGTATCTGTTTAAAAATCTAATTTCAATAAATGAAGCATGCTGACACTCAGGGTAAGGAGGGAAGAAGATAGATGCTTTGTGTGTGTGTGTGTGTGTGTGTGTGTGTGTGTGTGTGTGTGTGTGTGTGTGTGTGTGTGTGTGTGTGTGTGTGTGTGTGTGTGTGTGTGTACATCTCGAAGGTGTTAGAGGTGTCGCATATGACACGCTGTGCCATGACATATCTTTCAAGTGATTAAGTGTGGTAGCGTGATCCCATACAAAATTCACAACATGGCAGGATTTTCATCAAGTCCCTGCAGCTGAACTTACCCTCCCACACACACACACACACACACACACACACACACACACACACACACACACACACACACACACACACACACACACACACACACACACCACACACACACACACAATCTGGGCTATGGTCTATATGATCAAAAGGAATGCCTAGAGTCAGCACCTGCATACAGTCCCACACTCAAACACACCCTGCATGCCTTATAAATACACAGCGAGCTGTGTTAGTATGCAAGCTCACCGGAAGCCTGTTTCACTATGTTTCTGAAACATTCATGTGGGCCTGCATTTGGTCTCATCCCAGTCTCTCACTCACTCTCTCTCTCTTTCTCTTCTTTTTTTTCTTCTTCTGCTCTGTTTCCACCCCCTCACCCTATTGTCCTTTGCCTTGCTTCTTCTTTTTTAATCCCCCACCCCATCCTTTATCACTCTGCTTACTTCCCACTCTCATCATTTGGATTCCTCTCTTTTAAACACACATGCTGTATATTCCTCATCCCGTTCCACTCTCTGCAGCCTCCTAATTACGGTTTCATTCATTTTTCAATTCTTCTGCAGATACTTTTACCGTCTCCGGCAAGCCCTTGAGTGCCTTACTGCAAATTCCTGTCCTCATTTACATACAGGGGGGCTTAACAGTAGTGCTTTAATTGGCTGTCTGGTCTGTATTCAGAGTGCTAATTGCTTGTCTGGGAGAGTGTCCATACAAGGGTTGACCGACCCCCATGGGAGGGGTTTATCGCCTTGGCTGTCAATCACTGCGGCCCACCCAGAATGCCTCTGTGGAAAGATTGCAATACCTTTGGTAATAAAAACCCAAAATAACTGAACTGATTTAATATAATCTGTTGACATTGTATTGCAAGGGTGTCTCATCATAACAGAAAGACCCGGTTAAACATATGTAACCAGACATTTATCAGGAAGCAATGTTTTACAGTCTGTCGCTTTAGGACTAGGACTTAGCAATATAAACAATATAAACAAAAAAATGTATTAAATATATGATTGATAAGTTACAATGCTGTAATAAGACAGTTCCTACAAGCAGTTTCTAATTAATCCAATGGGAAGTCTGCTAGGAATGAACAGTCCAAGGGTTGGTTGAGCTAGTTAATGCTATTGTTTTGTTGTCAGAATTCAGGAAGTGATAGCCCAGTCACAACAACCTTGAACATATGTAGCTAATGCATAAAAATGAGGTAATGTTAGCCTATCCCGTGAATGGATACAGGAACAGTGCCGGGTTTTGAAGCCAATTTGGCATAGTGGCCAAACCGTGTAATTACAATGACATGTGATGCTATTGGGCCCAAAAAAGACTAATTTCCATAGACTTACAAAATCAGCATGAATCAGAGGATACATTTTTTGAATGTCACAACCCACGAGGAATGACTCTTCACAATCAGAATTTGCTCTGTTCAAACCACATTTCAAAAGTCTACAAGAGCTGCATGATTGAGTCATATTAGCTGGAGGGCTGAACAGTAAGTTAGCTATCTCAGCTGATGGTCTCTAGTGAGCATGCTCCATAGGCACATTGGATCCATAGAGCATGTGCAGTATGTTTTCAGGAAGTGGCCAGGCTAGGCTAATGTTAAGGAGTCCAATACAGAACAGCTAGGTGATGTATACTGTTAATGAATTCAAAAAACTGTGCCAGCAAATGAATAGCATAGAGTAAATCACCTGAAGCATCACCATATGATAATGTGTGCAGAATGCAATCTCTTACATTCTCATCAACAATGACACCCATCCTGAAGAACCACCTGCAAGGCTTTTGGAGAAAGACCCTCACAACAAACAGCACCATTAAAATGTGTTTTATTATTAATGCAACATGCTGTTCTTTAATGGAGAAAGACATGGTGCCTATAGGTACTATTAAAATGAATGTGACTGACCCAAGATATAAGCTCTCGGCTGTAAATATATAGCACAGATTTATTTATAACAATTTACATTGACAGGACTGAATATCATTGTTAATTTATTTTTATAGATTTTCTGTTCGTAGCTCACTCAGTTCTTGTTTATTTTTCTTCATCTCAGTCTTCCATTACAGGGAGTATTAAACAGAAACAGCAAAAATAGTGACTTAATTTATAATATGATAGTAATAAAAAAATTTTGCAGTATCGCCCAGCCCTAATCATAACAGATGTTCCCTCCAAGCAAATATTACCTATACCTAACAAGTTATCACACTGACCAAACAATATCTTTGCAGTCATAAATCATTGTTCCATTTGGTCCCTAGAGATTGAGTCTTTTTCAGAGTTTCATTTTGACAATATGGTCAGATTCAGGCACTGAACTCTAAAAGAAAGTTGATATCTCTGTTAAAATCAAAAGATCAACGACTCACAAAAATCAATTTTTATGAGTGAAGTTTTAGTCACACATCCCACCCTCCTTTGTGTTCATTTAGAGCTACCCCTCCTGCTGGACTCATCCTAGCGTTAACCGTATTCTGCAAAGATGTCCTGTGATTCCTGGAATATTTATCACTGATTCCTATAACAGATAGCATTGTGTGCTGTGTGATAATGTGGCAGAATGAATGCTAAGAGGCATTTGGGCTGCTGTGCTGTTTACCTTGCAGTCAAAAAAAAAAAAAAAAAGCAAGTCATTAACATTCTCCTCATTGTTGTGTGCTGCTTCTCAAACGCCAGGCTGCATCTCAATGGGCTTTTCATTGAGACAGTCAGGGAGTCAATTAGCTTATCTGTGTATTGGCAATATCTGCCTTGATGTTGTTGTCTTTGTCCACATGCAGGGAGCGAAACTGTCCGCATGAACACACGTAGAGGCACGCTGGCCACTGATAACACCCAAGCCATCTTAAAAGAGACCTCACATGCACACGCGCATGCACGCACACACACATGCGCCACCCTACCTAGACATTCCCCTGGGCTGTAATTCAGAGCAGGGAGGCCCCCAACAGATAAACAAGACCTATTGATTCAGTGTAATTTGACTCAGTGGGTGCCATAATGACATTATAGGACAGGGCCAGTGTGTGTGTGTGCGTGTGTGTGTGTGTGTGTGTGTGTGTGTGTGTGTGTGTGTGTGTGTGTGTGTGTGTGTGTGTGTGTGTGTGTGTGTGTGCGTGCGCACAAGAGCCTGCTCCAGTGAATGATGACACATAACTCAGCTGTGCCAGGGGAATTTAGCTGATTGGAAAGTGATATGAAAGAGGTCGAGCGTGATAGGGAGACCGAAAGAGAAAGAAAGAAAGAAAAGTGAAAGAGATGGAGGGAGCAAAGTGGTAGCACAGATGAAGAGATAGTGTGTGTATGAGTGTGTGTTTGTATGTGTGTGTGTGTGTGTTTTAGCTGAGGAGGTAGAGGCGTGAAAGGAAAAGTAAATCACGCTGCTCTTCTATGTGTTTTTCCATGGATACACAGCTATAAATACTATCTATCTGTGTAAAACTCCTAGGCGATCAATGAAAGTCATTCCATCCGAATAATGCTTTACTCGCTAATCAAAAAGAGGAAAGGCGAAAGTGAAAGAGAGAGAGAGAGGGAGAGACCACTCAATGGTGTGTGTGTGTGTGTGTGTGTGTGTGTGTGTGTGTGTGTGTGTGTGTGTGTGTGTGTGTGTGTGTGTGTGTGTGTGTGTGTGTGTGTGTGTGTGTGTGTGTGTGTGTGTGTGTGTGTGTGTGTGTGTGTGTGTGTGTGTGAGCAGATAAAGTCTCTTGCTGAATTCCAATCATTCCCCAATCATTCCAGGGTTTGACTACAGATTTGGAAATGCAAATCAGCCATCTGTTGATCATTGACAGCAGATCAAGGCTGTTCTTTCACTTCTGGCTGATGCGCTTCCAAAACAGATACTCATTTGGAGAGCTAAAGTATTTGTTTAGTTTAACTTTGGCGCTTTATGATCGTTTGAATATGGAACAAAGGAAGACATTCTGGTGCAGATCTTAGCAGGTCGCACACATACGCAGAGACGCATGTTTTTATGACCAAGGGGCGTTAAATTGAAACTGCTTATTGCAGATGTTTTGTGCTTATATTCAGTATTATTAAATGTGGCAAATTTAATGCAGCACATTTACATTCAGCAGATTGTGGTCTTGGCAGGTTGAAAGGCTTCTGCAGCAGCATTTAGATAATGGCAGTGTAAAGTCCAGCTTAACAATAGCAATAAAACACATTTATGGATGCTTGTGTTGGACGCAATTAAAATATGACACTATGCTCAGCTTGAGTTAAGATATTCCCATCCACAGTGATCAATAACACAATTTATGCCCAAAAAATGCATCAGATTCATGTCAGATGTCAGATATTTAAAGTTGTATTTCTTTGGATTTCGGGCGTGGTTGATTAAGCGACACCAGTGGTTACCGTGGGAATAGCAAGTGCAGATTGATGCCACGTTCCAGACAACTGGGAACTCAAAAATATCTGACCTCCTACTACTAAAAAAGTATATGAGGGAACGGCCCTCGAAGTCAGAGCCCTAACTGGGAAACTCAATTTCATGCTCCCTGCCGAGAAGCAGATGCTTGGATGTCACTCAATACGCCTGCATCCTCAGAAGTGAACATGGAGGTCAACACTCTGAAAAGTAAAAGTAATCATCTTGAGGCCATATTGTGAACTCTCCTGCCTAAAAACACTGTAAATACATTTTTAAAACTGATAATCTATAACCTCATTTCGACCAAAAGTTCCAGCTATGTTGGACCCAGAGGAACTAATCTCAGGAACTAAACTTGGAACTTTAAGTCCCTGTTGTGCAGTCCTGTTTGTGTTTTTTTTCACCACATCTGAGAAACCAGGTTGATCATGCAAATTAGACCCATAAGGAATTAAAAAATCACAGCATTCACACATGAGGAAACAACAACATAGATTTACTGCATGAGCTGGATAGAATGAATGAATGGAAAATGAGAAATACACAGTGTCTGTCTCCACAGTAAATCATCAGCTGAATGTTTGATGGGTATTTATTTGTGCTTAAGAACATAACTACTGTGAAACAATCAGAAAATGTTTTATTTGTCTGATTTGTTTTCTCTATCACTGCTCCCTCTCTTCATTCACTCTCTCTCTTTCTTGTTCATGCTCTCAGCTGGCTCCTCAGCGTTTCTCTATCTAAAAAATGAGTAGTGAAGCCGACAACAAAGTCTTACTTTGCTTTAACATGATCGAACTCATTATGGTTGCTCCTTCTTATTCCTTCACTCTCTGCAATATTTAAAACTGATCCGCTGTCAAAACATGCTGAAAAAGCCTGTTGTCACATTTTGTAGATGTGTTTTCTATGCGCTATGTCTCGGTCAGCGCTTACCTCTGTGACAGATATGTTTGTTATGAATGTTTGACAATGAAAGCCACCCTTGTTGAGCTGATTGAATGTGTTTAATGTGAAGCAGCAGCAGCAAATGTTCGGTTAGAATTAGCAGTAACTTAATACAGTTCTGATACAGTGTTAGGAGAGTGAACAGTAAACAGTGAGTCTGGTGAATGATGAATGAGATGAAATGACAAACAGTAGATCTGGATTAGATTCATACACCGAATCCTGTGAAGCTTATATGCATGTAAAGGCAATGTGAAAACTACTACATTGTGTCATGTATATAAACCAACCATAAGTAGCATCAAAAAGAGGGTTTGATTTAACAGTAAAATATACACACAAACACACACACACAGAATCACGCTTGAGGTGTGTATTCAAGCAACACTGACCCAACAGTGGAGGCTAAAGGGATGCTCGGCTGTCATTTTGACTTCCACTGGCGTTGCACTCCTCCAGCTGACAGCCTGAGACTGAGGTAATTGGTGCCACATATGATTCTGTCAACTTGGAAGACAGGTAACAAGAGACAGACAGAGACAAATACAGAGAGAAGGAAAGATGGACACACAAGGGAGAGACAGAAATGTATTTCAAGTGTTCCTATAGTGGCTCAAATGAAGGGGAGATTTGTATGTGTTTCCCTTTTATTAGGGCAGGATTTAATAAAATCTCTGCCTTCAGCCATTTTGGTCTACATTTCTTGAAATTCAAGGATATTCCAGGAAATTCCCCCCAAAAACCTAAAACCCTAAATGCTCAATTTGTTCAACTAAATGCATGAATTTGTTTCCAGTTTCTCCTTTTACTCCTTTTTGCAGCACTGCCTCTCCTCCCCCCTATCAACCAGATCCATACATTTTTAAGCAGTATGACAAAAAAAACCCCTTACTGAACATATGCATAGATTGCATATGTGTGTGGAGCCTGAACACACACACACACACACACACACACACACACACACACACACACACACACACACACACACACAAAGATACACACACACACGTA
The DNA here is from genome assembly GCF_963691925.1 of Scomber scombrus. Taxonomy (NCBI): domain Eukaryota; kingdom Metazoa; phylum Chordata; class Actinopteri; order Scombriformes; family Scombridae; genus Scomber; species Scomber scombrus. Next base: position 22,334,328 of record NC_084985.1, read on the forward strand.
GACACACTCCTGGCTCAATCCCAGGCTTGTGCATTACAATATACAGTATAGCACCAACAATTCTGTCTAGCACACGAGCAGCCATTTGCACAGAATTAGGTCAACACTTCTCCACACAACACCCCTCCTTCTCTCTTTCTCTGTCTTTGTTGATTACCAAGTCATTTGCCTCGTCTTGCTTCCTAGTTATCATTTTTCTTTACAGTAATTTTTATAATCAGCAGCCTGTAGCGCAAAACACCCCTAACCCCCACCAAAAACGAATGCTCTATACCATGCAAACATTCTGCCTAATGTAAATATCAAACGTTAGATGTCTATTTGGTGCCATCTCAAAGGTGCACTATCTGCATTAAGTCTCGAAAGTAGGGGGAAAAAATCATCCACCAGGAATCATTTTGGGATTCGCGCCAATATGTGATGTGTGTTTCTTTGATATGGAATTTTCAAAAGCGCAGCCTGCCGCTGATTGCTGATGGTGAAGCTGCAGATGTTCTGATTTCAGCAAATGAATTATTCCACGTGGTGCGTCTAGTTTAACAGTCTGGCTCTTATACAGTCTTTCATATAGCGGGAGGGGAGTGCTGAGCCGCGGTGCAGCCATCTTGCCATCCCCGGATCGTTCTCTCTCTTTTCAGTCTCATCCTTGGGCATGCAGCCTCCCTCCCCCCACACCGCTCCATGTGCCAGCCTAGAGGGTGTGCTGGGAGGGCAAAGTCGATGTGTGTGTGTGTGTGTGTGTCTGTGTGTGTGTGTGTGTGTGTGTGTGTGTGTGTGTGTGTGTGTGTGTGTGTGTGTGTGTGTGTGTGTGTGTGTTAATGTGTGTGTGTGTGTGTGTTGCTGTCGATGATGCCAAGGGCAGCCTTGCTACTGTAGCTTTTCAGGCTGGCTTGCCACTGCCCTTTTCTCACAGGTCTAAATTCATTTTCCCTCCAACGCTGCCTCCATCACCCATACTTGACCTCATTACCTCACCGTCATGCAGACCACATGCTAAACAATTTCACCTCATACTGAGAACGATACAAATTCTCTACATTCCTTGGAAACGATGTGACCTGCCGGCGGTCTGCGCAGCCCCAGGCCGGGTTAGGCGGGGGACAGTGTGGTTTAATGTCTTGGGTTTACATAGTGGACTTTTATTCCCCAACCTAACCAGCTGACTGGGTTATTTTATGCAAGTAGCACTGTAGGCTGCAGCCCTGCCAGCAGGGAACCTGTCTCACCTTCGTCTTCTGTTCATTCACACCAAATTGGACGATGAAATGTTCTGTGGTGCTCCTAACTACAAATACAAACAAAGACCCTGTATTCACCGAGTCCTCAGCACTCTGTCTGGCCTATTTTCTTTCTCTTTATTTCAGAAAGGAGACGACATCCCACTAGTGTTCTTTTTTGTCATGGAAGGTCTCTAATGGTGATATTAAAGGGGCAGTGTCAAGCCACCCTGAAAGAGCCCACATCCAGGCAGCCTCCTCGCACCGACCTGTCACTAGCTTTCAGTCACATCACATCCTAATACTGCACAGTACACGTGTGTGATTCCTTTCTTTGTCATCATAGCTTTCTTTCTCCTCTGTGTGTGTAAAACATCATCCCGGAGACGGCATCCATCACTGGCAGCCCTGATGTCCTTGGAAGGTGTTGAGCTTTTAATTAGATCTGTATCTCGTGAACACACAGTCTCTCAGATTGAGTTAATTAGTCAACAATGCTGTAATAACAATATACATAGATATAATAGAGATAGGCATAAACATTTGAGTGTCCCATGATGATTTAAATTATGTTTCAGTCTTTTGAACCCTAATAAAGAGATATATTACACAGTACAATTGAATCTTTGTAGTTTCTGCCATTGGAATTATAAATAGACCAATCAGCACCGAAGTAAAGTTTCAGTGTCACCCCAAGAATTTCCATTTTGACTTAAAAAGAAATCAGCTGTTTTCTCATGCCTTCCTTAATAGGTCAGTTCAGAAGTTGTGAACCACGTCACCAGATTTGAATGTCAGTAATTGTACATGTACACTTCAACATTTTGTTACATCCAGTGACAGTATGGTTATGGCAAAAAAAAAAACAACCCTACGGTTGAGATATGGTTAGGTTTACAGTGGTTTCAGACCTAAACATGCAAGAGTTAAAGCAGCTAACTGGGACATTAATTTCTGTTGAAAATTGTTCCTCTGTTTATAATATGATTTTATCCAACAGCTCTATCTAATCATATTTACCCCCTTGGAAACAACCACACCATTCATTCATTTTCTAACTGACCTCTTTAACATCTTCTGCCCTGCTTGAGGTTGAGGGTTTTGACTCAAGTCCTGGTAAGATTGAAGTATAGATGTATAAAACTCCTCAATCGTCTCAACAGTTAATTATTACCATCATAACTTCCGGAATACAGAAATCTCATTGGGCACATACATTTAGGGTCAAAATTCCAATTTTGTGTAACTTTGACCCTGAGAGCACTCACTGGAAATAAAGGCTCTGCACTCTGTCAAACTTTCACTTTTGTTTCACTTGTAAGACCCAAACTGCTACTGCATGAAAGTCACAGTACTTCCTGCACTGGCAGTCTATTATCGATGTAACTCAAAGAATACTGGTCTGCTTTCTGTTTTTATTTTCTAACCCCAACATGTATTCAATTTTTTCCCCCTCTACACATTATCCTTGAAGCTCCCCAATCACTCTCCATTCACTCACCCAGTGCAGCCAGTTGTTTCCGACAGTGTCCAGAATGGGACCCAGTGAGGCTGCAATGGATAAACCTGTTCCCTCCGCAGGTTCAGAAGATGAGAATGAGAGGTAGGGAGTCCTCAAATCCAAAAACAAGTCAAAAGATGAAGCGGGGCACTGGTGTTGTTGTGCTTGGATATAAAATATATATAAGAACATCTGGAGCCTGAACCTGTCCAAATGGAACAAGTGAGGAAACACAGGAGTAGTTGAACTCAAACAGTACAATTTATATATCACTTTGTTTCCTGCAGTACACACCAATAATGGCACACTCCTCTGCATGGAGACACAAGAGATATCTCAAAAAACACATGACGTCTTCACTATAACTTTTATTCTGTGCTCCAGGTAAGGCCTACACTATAGACACGTCACATTTTGGCTAACGCATGAGGCTATAAAAGGTTAAGGACCTTTCAAATGACTTGAACATCATATGAAGATCATCCTTAAAAGACCTGAACTAAAGTCCCTCTCGCCCACACTCAAGAAAAAAGGATATACTTTGAAAACTAATAGGCATTACAATCCAAAAATACATTTGACAGATTTAGAAAAACCCAGTGGGGGCTAAAGTTGTGAAACCTAGTATATGCTTCCTGTGCGGGCACTGCACTGCTTCCTCCATTTCATGACCTTTAACAGCAGACAAGTCAGTGATACAAGCAGAAGTGTACCAGTGTGTAGTTTCAATGTGTAATTCAGCTGTACATATCCTACAGTAACAATAAAACCACACATGATGAACAACTAATCCTGGCTTACACTCCTTATAGAGTAAGAGGAGAAAAGGTTATTTCCCCTCCTTTACGATGTAAGGGAGTTGTAAGTCCAGTTAAAAAGGCTATTAATTAGTGTAGATGTATCAGAGTAAATGTGTGTTCTACCAGGCCAAGTGAAGCCACTGGCAATGCAGCTGCAACATTAGTGGGTCAGTGTGCCATCAACCCATTCATCAGCACTTCTCCCTGTCTTCCCTCAGCCTCCATCTCCCCTCTGACTCATCACCCATCCATCTATGCCTCGCTCTCCTGGCTCGTCGGGTCTACCTCGCACTCCCTCCCCTGCTCACTTAAGTCGGTGAAGTGTGCACAGGCGTACTATTTTCAAGTTCTCAATGAAGCCTTTCAGATTAAAGGTGCCAAATGAGCAGCCCGTCCACACAAGAAAAACGATAGATTTTCATATTAGGAGGAGGCAGATTGGGTGGATGGTTGGATAGATAGATGGCAAAAGACCGCTGTTCGCTTTCCATTTCCAATTATGAATCGGGACATTTTATTAAAAACCATAACTTTGATTGTAGTGGAATTACTGTTGCCACGACAACAAAGCTAACTTTCACCACATTTCAAGTGATCATTTCAACCCAAACTATGATATTTCTCTAACCCTAAGAAAGTGGGGGGGTTTTCCCTTAAACCTAACCAGACCTTAACCACAGCATCGTCACACCATTAAACACCATTATTTTTCACCATTACTGCAGATATAGGCAGCGTATTTGAACCTATAGGCCATGGTAGAAATGTTCTTATAAGTCGTTCTGGAGTGCAGACAATTGAACTATGTGGTCATTATGAGGACGTGTTGCAAATGAGGTGTGTAAATGAAAGGAGCTAATCGGGTGCATGCAAGCAGTCAGTGCAAATGTTAACAGGTTCCCATCAGCGATTTGATTGATTAAGATGTGCAGGTAATGGCATTGAGATTCTTCAATTTGATGTCACAAAACAGCTTTTTATACCTTTGAATTTATAATGTTATAGTAAGATATCTTAAGTCGTAAAGATGCTCCAAAGGACAGGGGACACCACCCTAAACTTAAGCATATATTCACCCTGATTTCAACATGCAACAGTCAACATTTTATAATAATGAGATCCGGAAAGCCTTTTATGTAATTGATCATTGGCTTAACCCTTCCTTCAAACATTGCTTGCCCAATCATAGCTTAGCAATTGTAACTAGCACATGTTTGCTCTAACACAAGATGCTAACATTAGCATGCCCGGCTAACAAGCTTACTAACTACAGAACTAACATTAATGTGGCCTTACTTTTAAAGCCAAAATAGTGATATGCTAGCTTACTAACTAGCCTACTTACTAGCTAGCCTACTAACTACAGTAGTAACATTAATGTAGCATTACTTCTATAGCTAAACAATAATATATGCTAGCAGCAGCTGTCATTTCAGCTGCAAAAAATGCTTACAAAAGGCATTTGCTTTGATGTAACAGTTAATATGAAATACTGAGCTCCCATATTAAATGCTAGGCTCATGTGCTACAGTCTCTTTAAATAAAAAGTGCAACATCTCTTTTTATTTATTTTCCCTTTCCTCGAAACCGCCTGCCATGCATTCATGAGATATATATTCTAGTGATGAAACACAAAAAGACAAGACGAGTCCATGACTCTAATACTGTTGGTCAAAATAGCATGCAAAAGCACAATTTTTTTCCCTCTTTCCCGGTCTTCCCGTATTTCCCTACTTTCCTCTGACATTTTCTCTCTCTGTCAGGATGGATGGAGGAAAGCGAAGGAAAGAGGAGGAGGCAGAAGAGGAAAAAGGGAGGGGGTGGATGTGTTGTTCAGTTCTGCTGAATGCGCTCACATGTATGAAAGAAGAAGCATTTATTTTAGGACTCTCGCGTGGGTGTACACAGATTTGAAAGACACACACGCACACACACGCACACACACACACACACACACACACACACACACACACACACACACACACACACACACACACACACACACACACACTGGGGAAGTGAGAGCTCGCAAGCCCAGAGATAGGCCTGACCTACCTTTATATCAATCTTGTTTTGAAAGCTGCTGGAAGGGTGCTTTTCCTCTCTACCTCTGAGACATTTCCATATACCTGAATTTTCTAAATGCGTTACACATTGCCCAACACAGACAAACACACACACATACACACAGAGAAAGAGAGTGAAAGAATGGGGCACATGAAGCATAGGAAAAGGACATGAACCACAAGAAGCTGGAGAAATACAGAAATGGAAGAATGGGGGTAAATAAAAGGCGAGTGGTTCACCTCTCAGCAACACATTGCACAATAACGCGTCCACGTTGTTGTGTCATATAGTGTCAGCATTGCCACAACGTTATTATCCTGTAGAAACTGTTGTCATGGTAATAAGGTCACTGGCATGCTCATATGTCAAAAGGGATTTATACTGGGCTGACACAATTTCCAGTGCTGCATGTGCCAAGCGTGTGTGTATATGTGCGTGTGTGTGTGTACAGTATGTTAGACAAAGACCAACTGGGAAGCTGAGTCTGATCATTTCTTGGTGTTGAGCAACAACCGAGAAATTCCACATTTAGGAAAAACTCAGTTGTATTTCCTATAAGCGTAGGCCGATTTCAAAATCAGGCCTTATACCAATGACCCATGGCAAAAACTGGAAGTTATCACATTGTTTAAAACTACCTTACAACACTGAAAAAGTCCTCTTTTATATCTACTATAGTCCTTACACAATGATACATACATATGAACACCTACTCTGGAATCTCCACAGGGATTCCCCCTCTCTGACTTTAAATCAATGAGAGATGGAGAAAGAAGAAGTATAAAGAAAATGAAAGTAAAATGTAAAATGACATGAATAACCATTGCTGTTAAAGGTTCAGTATATCAATGGAAAGTCCCTAACATTTCCCTGAAACTGTTTATTGCCTGTTTAGTATTGTCACGGTTCCTCAGTCAACACTGAAACTTCTTTTGGTGTCAAACTTTCAATTGAAGTGTTGTGTTGTACTGTCAAAAGTGCTCCTTTGTCACTCCACGCAAGATGTAAATGTGACCTACTTAGCTGGTATTTAACCACAAAACTCCACCTCCCTGCTTCCTTGTGCCATTGTTGGTTGGCCCCCAACTCTGACCCCCTTGACCTCCAAGTCACTGAGGCAGCTCAAAGCTAAAGTCATGATTATTTTTTTCCTGCTTTCTATTTGTCCGGCGTGGACATCTGTCAGCTCAAACGCTAAGCCATATGCTATTTATTGTCCCTCTGTGAGGTCCGGGAATCAGTGCTTATACGATTGAGCACTTAAGAGATATTGACCACAGCTAGGCTGGCCTTGATTAAAATTACTGATTATAATCAAGGGTAGTCACTGTAAGCTTTCCAAAAAATTTTGACCCATTCATCTTAACATGAAATTGATTATTTGTGTATGATGGCGATGTCCAGAAATGGCACAAGGACGTATACGTTCATGAAGTATGTGCACTCTCTCTAATGATCAGCTCAGTTTCTGCTGATTTAATACCCATAATCCCTTGTCTTCACCCTTCACTGTCTCTATACCCACCCAGCGCTACCTCTTTGCAACCCCTCCAGCCGACTTGTGACGCTCATCCATAGGGTGACGATGCGCAGAACAATGGGGGCCCTTAGGAGACAGAGCTCGCTCACTCACAGCGTGAAAAACCCAACATCCAGGAATACATATACAAAGCTTCATTGACTGCAAGCCAGACAAAAAGAGAGTGAGGGGGTGGGGTTTGGGATCATACATTACTTAAAAAGAAATAGCTACGTCTTGGGCTGACATGAAAATAAATTACTGCCCCGGGATAAAAGGGACGGGGCAGGTAAAAGTCACCCAAAGATGAAGTCAGCATTCCTACACCAAAAGGAATGCGTTCTCGGTTGCAGTATAGTTGTATTACGAGCCTCAGTAGACGGCTTCCAGCTAGTGATCAAAAGGGAGTGGAGGGGGGGTAGCATGCCAGGTCAAAGGGCAGGGACAGCTCAGAGTATACCCCAAGGCCAAGCACTTTAGCTTGGTGTGACAAGGTGACAGCAAGCAATGAAGAAAGTGAAAGGGAATGATTGGCTCAATTAGACTTCCAATGAGGTAGCCAGTCCTTAATAATAATTTTCCAGCAGTTTGTGGGTGAAAAACGATTCTGACATCTGCCCTTTGATGCTTTAATGGAGTTATTGGCAGGTTTTTAATTTTTTAAATACAGGCAGAACCTTGAAAGTGGATTGCTTTCAATGTTAGCTGAATATACAGGAATGAAACGGAGGGTAGACCCACGTCAAATCAACTGAAGATTTACAGCACAATACAATTTCCACCTGTTAATATCCTGGAATATTGATAGTACGTCAGTCTAAACTGTGTCTAACTGTTGTCATTTAAAGCCTAAAGGGTCTTTGAAGTGCTGTCATGAAAAAAAATTAAAGGTGTGGGAATTTTTCAGTTTCCCCCACCTACTACTACCCCACCACCATCATGACATCACTCTTTAAAAGACAACACAAGCAGAAGTTAGGTGACTTCCTCTAAAGAAGGTGAAATACCCTTGACTCACCTCACCGCTTCAGAAATATTAGTCAAGATTTATGCCATATTGTTGTATACCTGAAAAAAACATAGAGGCATTTTGCCAGTCGTCCATGAGCCAGAATTTTAATTTCAACCGCATCCTCAGCCTTAATTATTCCTTTTACTCATCCTAATGCGTTCTTCCTTTCTTCCATTAACCCCCAGGGTCAGAATGATATGCTGCGTGCTCATATTGCCAGGATGATCGCCCAGGTATGTCATCTAACTCTACTATGATGGATTTTTATGCCAGGAAATGTTCAGGTAGTCATTTTTTTCACGTAAAATTGGCCTTGATACAATACAGTTTAGTCAGGTTCCAATCAAGTCATTCTTCTTAATCAGAGGCTCTTTCATCAAGCCAGGAATAATACTGGGGGTAATGTTGTTTTTTGGGGCATTAAGCATACATATTTTACATTGATCATACATCATTGGCCTTCAAATCCCATGTCCGTTAAACCCCACTCTATCCTTAAATTTCTTCCTTTCAGTTTTCTCCTCTGCCTCCCTCATGGAAGTGTGTGTGTGTGTGTTTTTGGGTGTGTGTATGTGTGTTTGTGTGCTTGTGTGTGTGTAGTGGGGGGTTTTAAGTGACGTTTGACGACCTCTTAACACATCTCTCGACCACACCCAACGCTATCACCCTGCAATCAGCACATGATTCCTTGTCTTTCATACAGAACAGCACATCCAAACAATGCTCCTCTACCTCTGGCTGTCTTCTTTCTTTTCCACAATCCCTTTCTTTCCATCTAAGGCCTCGGCTCTATCATACAGATCAGAACAGATCCCCCCCACCCCCCCACCCCCAGCCCCCACCCCTCCTCGTCTCTGCATTCCAGCCCTCGGTGCATCTATATGAACTCTGTCACAGCTGATGCCCTCCTTGCTTGGTGTGTGTGTGTGTGCGCGCGAGTGTGTGTGTTTGTGTGTGTGTGCGGGTGCATAATGTGTGTCTATGTGTGAAGGATTGCTTCTCTGTGCCTTTCACCCCCTGACGCTCACTGGTCCCATGACAATGCTTCCCTTATATGCACATAACACACGGACGCACATGTGCAAACACACACACACACACACATGTATAGCACAGAGCAAAGTGTCGATGAGGAGTTGTGCTTCAACACCGTCGTCATTACTATTACACATGGACGGGGGGTTTTCGTGGAAGAAGAAGAAGTAGAAGAAGAAGAAGAAAGGGGCACTTGATGTAGTTCCATCTGCGAAAGTTAACCATGATGGCGTCTTTCTCTCACACTCCTTTTCATCCCCCCCTTTACCCCCCAACCCCCAGGCTGTGAGTTACCTCAGGCAGGCTGAAGAAGCCCATTCACAGGAGAAGATGGCTTGAGGAGACGGGAGGGCCTGCGTGCCAGGCATTCCACAGCACACAGTGGACACATTATTATGACATTTACAAGGCCAGTTAGATAGATACAGCGTGATACATGTGTGAGAAAAGGTTGTCCTCTCAGTGCGACTGCTATGAAATGAAAAGAGCGAAGGGCAAAACCAGAGTAACACGGAGTGAACGGAGCAAGAGAAGCCTCTGATGTATTGTAAGACAGCAGAGTTTATGCATATGTGTTGTAGCTTTATCACGTCTGATTGCATAGAAAAATCTAGACCTGCAACCTAAGCACTTACAAACCCTCATAGAGAGCTGAGCTACTAATTTAGATCCTCAGAGATGTGAGATACATGTATTATTCACAAAAGGTCTGATTATTAATAATCAACCTCATCATCATCATCATCATCCCACCTATTCAGCTGTCCCAAGAAGCCCACGTCCTGTAGGTTTTCTGACTCTTGTGTAAAAAATCTCCCGCTTCCCTTTTCCACCAAACTCCTTGTGTGCGACTATTGCTTCCATTTTACAACAATTCTTCTTCATTTTCGGCTCAACATGAGGAATTCGCACAAATAAATAACTTTCAAGAAGTGTAAACAATTCCAACAGTAAGTGGAAACATCCTACATAGACTTTTGTGCACTTCTGAGGCTGTTTTTCATGATTTGGGCTCCAGATGAGGAATATTTTAACACTTTACCATAAAAAAAGATATCTAGCAAAGCCTTCTGATCATCATGACCCTTGCTCTAGATCGCAGTGACTGCACATAACACAAAGTGATGAAAGAATGAGGAGAAGCAGCAGTATTCAAATGAAATGTTCAATAATCAAGTATGGGTGTGTCCACTGACTTGTGGACATATAGTGTATACACATGCTCTAACTGGCCTATTGATTTGAATAATATCATCAGAGAAAGATTATAACTGTGAAATGCTTTTACTCATAGCATAAACCCATCACATGGATATAGCATTTGGAATTTTGTAAAATGGTATTTACCACATTAATAAGATGTTTGCATGAGCTGCATAAAACATAACTGTCTTAACTGAATTATGATCGCATTTTTAATACTTATATAATGTGGCTCAGCATGCAATAGTCAGCTTTGTTCTGTCACATGGATTAAGATACGTCACCAAAGTGTGCATGAACTTACATGCGGATCGAAGAGCTGATTTTGCATCAAGACGGGCTGCTGACATGCATTCCGGCGTTCCCGAGTCTTTACGAAATCAATTAGGCTGATTGGTCGCAGTGAAGATCAATTTGTAACATGGAAAACACAAGGATCTCTTCCTACCATAGCTAAGATTTGTAGCTTTATGACAGCTGTTGTGAAGAATGTGTGTGGGAGAAAATGATCAGGTGGAATGTGCATGATCATCACATTGACATATTTTGCTCCTGGTATGTTGTTGACAAGCGGAAGTGAACAACACATCTAGTCATGGAGCCATGAAGAGACATCGTGACATGGTGTTAGGCCCTGACGCGCCGGTCAGCTCACCCAAAAAAGAAGTGTCCTTATACCCACAATAAATGCACAACACTGAACAATAGTTTAGACCCTTATTCACCATTGTGTGACTAAACTTGGTCTATTTGACTATTCAGCTGCTCCTGCTACTGGTCAAAGAAAAAAGCAGAAACAGTAACAAGTAAACAAGTCACAGCAAATCTTAAAATCCACTTTTTCTTTTCTCCTTTTCAGCTGAACTTTTAACCTGTACATTTTGTCACAATTCTTGTCCTGTGTCATGTCATCCGTCACTTTCTTTTTCCAAAGGGACCGTAATCTCATGACCATGATAATTGACTTATATCCAATCATTGCCGTGCTAACTGGCTAGCAAGAGCCAAATGAAAATTAGTCGCACGGTGCTCTGTCTCTGCTGAGTTTTGTGTGGAGCAGATAAGAAAATCAAAATGTTGGCATTTTCTGGATTTGCTAAGACTATGAATGACTCTGTATCACAATGTGTAGGATAACTTTGCTTCTGACAGCACCTGTTGCATTACATTTTACTGACACTCTGACTAAGTGCTGACTCAGACTGTAGTTCAAGAGTCCTGTGCATTTAGGGGAATGTTTAGTGATAATGAAACCAAAAGAGGCAAACTCCCTGGTTGCTTAAGAGACTGCAAAATGAAATTGATGGCATGCAGAAAAATGCATTCATTCCAGTTACATGTTAATATTAAAATTGAAGTGGAGTGCAGGAGCTGACCACAATGTGACCCAGGTCCTCAGTTGTCCAGGCACTTGCCTACACGCTCACATGACACACACATACATGCTTTACAGACTTTATAGCCCCTCAGAGGCAAATGTATGGTCTTGGGCTGTGATTATAAAATTGATTGGACTGTACACCCTTATAATAAGTACATATTAACTAGTACTCATTCTAGCCTCAACTCCAGCAAGATGTTGGATGGATTGTCTTTAAACACCTCATGAGAATTTATAGGTTAAAGAAAAAACAGTCATAGAGATAGAAAAAAAGAATTCAATGGGGTAAAAGTGAATCTTTTATTTCAATGCCATGTTAGTGTTGTGTTTTACGAACATGAAAGTAAAACACTGGATTGAATTGGATTCATTGCTGGGGGTCTACTGGCGGGGGCGGGGAGACTTTCAGGGTGTGTGCGGTCATTGGCCAGAGGCGGGTAGACTTTCCCTTTCTGCGGACGCTGATTGGTCACAACCTCAGCAGGTCCCACCCAAAGGCGGTGCCTTGAACCTGCTGTATGTTGAAGCGTTGCGTTCAACAACTGATGAGTTTAGAGGGTCTCTCTCAAGCGGGGTGACAAGTCCGACAAGAGGAGCAAGGGAACTAGCTGCCATTTGAAGAAAATTAAAAACACTTTTCGTCGCTTCACCGCTGGATAATAACTCACCCTGGGGTTGGATTAACTTGAACCCACTCTTTTTTAGTTTTTCTTTTTCATTTGCTTTAGAAGAACCCCCCAACCAACTCACCGAAGACAATGGGATCCCAGTCATCCAAAGGAGAGGTAGCCGCGGAGGCAAACGCAGCCACAGCCGACGCTGCAGCTGTCAAAACCAACGGACAGGTAATGACAACCACTGTTACTCTTCTTTTTTTCAAAGGTGGAGAAACGTAGAAACGTAGAAAAGTTTATTTTCTCACATAAAAACATTAGTTAGTCGACGCTGAATTGATGAAACTTGGATGTGAGGAGGTTTTGGGCAGGTCAGGTGGGGCTTTGAGCATCCTGCCCGCCGCTAATGGGCTGAGCACGGAGCACCTCAAAAACAACAATAAAAACACACCTGCCATGTTTGTCTGTCTGTTTCTTGGTTTATGAGTTGAATTCAAGTTGAGTTTAAGTGAGTATGTTTGTCAGAATCGGGGTCTATCCCAAAAAATCCGCACAGCGTGTTTGATAGTGCCAGGCTTAAAGGGGGAGGGGGGCAGCAAGAGTGCACGTAGGCAGTCTACACCCCCTGTATAAAACAGCTACAAGCCTGCTGGTGTGTGTCTGAGCACCCCCCCCCCCCATTTATTTTTTTACAAACTGGGGCTTTCCCAATTTTAATATGTGTAATATGAGTCACATTTAGTCATAAAATTGATACTTTGGACCCTCATTGTGAATCAATCTCCACACACACAAGTGGGGAAAAAAAATTCAATGATGAGATGAAATTTGTGTTTTAATATGTCAATTGATCGTTTAACATATAATTATTGCTGTTTGGGTTTTACAAAAATGTCAATTGATGTGTTTTAATGCTGTCATGGATGAGCTCCAGTCTTGTCTTTGTTGAGCCGATGTCTGTCTGGTACTCTGAGCGGTCTGCGTGGCGCTACCGCCGCCTATAGTCTGATTAGGGTACTGCAAGGCGTCGCCTCTGAGCCAGGCGACACGGTGGTTAATTGATGAGCACGACGATGCTCTGAAAAGAAAAGAGGAAAACGCGTCTAAAATCGCTCCGGCTCGTATTTAATGCATATGCAGACATTTTTTCATATATATAGACATGCATTTTTTTGTCAGATGGTTTGGCTTTAGAAGCAGATTATTGATTTTGTGACTTATGTGTTTTTTCCAGGAGAATGGTCATGTGAAGACCAATGGTGACGTCTCCGCAAAGCCTGATGGGGATGCTGCTGCTACCAACGGCTCTGCTGAGGCAGCCAAGGAGCCTGAAGCCAGCGCAGGAGGCGACACCATTGAGCCGGCGCCGGCTGCAGATGGAGAGGCCGCCAAACCTGAGGGCGAGGCCGCAGCTAAGGAGACCCCCAAGAAGAAGAAGAAGAAGTTCTCCCTGAAGAAGTCCTTCAACTTCAAGCTCAATCTGAAGAAGAGCAAGAAGAGCGAGGCCGTCAAAGAGGAAGCAGCCCCTGCCACCGCTGCTGCTGCCACTGAGGAGAAGCCTGCAGAGAACGGAGCCGCTGCTCCTGCAGAGGAGAAGAAGGAGGAGGTGAAGGAGGAGGCTGCTGCTGCTGCTGCTCCTGCTGCTGCAACCGAGGCAGAGGCTCCAAAAGCAGAGGAGCCGGCTAAAGAGGAGGCCCCCAAGGAGGAGGCCAAGGAGGCAGCTGCTCCAGCCCCTGAGGCCACAAAACCAACAGAGGAGAGCAGCTCGACTCCTGCTCCCTCTGAAAAGAAAGAGTGATTGTACCTTTAACTCACAATGAACTGGGTGAACTGTTTTTCAAGAGAGAGAGAGAAAATTTAAGAGTATATATATATATTTATATATATATGTGTATATGTATACATATGTATATGGATATATGTATATGTAAATATATACACATGTATGTGAGAGACTCCTTCGACGTGCCACTTTTCGTCATGATAACAAGACGACAGACTAGATTCACTAGATCACTTCCCTGGTTACTGCTCGACATCTGGACCCGGACTGAGTTTTAGGCTGTGGTTTGGTCGCTGTGTGTGTGGAAAATGTGGATTTTAACGGCTAGAGCGCGAGCTAATGACACCACAAAGTATAGATGAAGGATGGATGAAGAAGGATGGAGTCAGAGCATCTTTTTCCCTAAAGAGCCTCTTTTCTGAAGGAAAATGAAGCTAGATAATATACTAGGACACCACCACCACTTGAAATGACTGTTAAATAGAACAAAAAAACAAAAAAAATGAAATCAGACAATTAAAGAGACTCGCCAACTTTTTACATTCCTATATTTTAACCCAAATTTGAAGTATTTTGTGGTGTATTATAGAGAACCATCTTAAAGATTCAGAGAAGCTATGTCTTGTTTGTTAAAAAAAAAATAGACAATGTTGATTTTTACCTTACTATGAGAAAAAAAAAAGAACACTTAAGCTTGCTATGTTCACTGTTGCGGTTTGATATGAAGCAGAGTTGTTTATCTGTCGTGTGTGAGCCTGAATCTGCTTTGTCTCTGTAAATACATTGGATTGATTTCTGTTCTTTATTTTGCTAATGTTGACAGATGTTAACTGGTTTTATTGTAAAGTTGATAATGGTAAATAAATGTTGGTTACCTGCCCGTTGACGTGTCTTTACACTTATTTACACTGTACATTACATTGTGTTATTACAAGGCTGTGTAGTTTATTGAGCCTATTCGTCATATGGGAAGTTTTTATCGAGTCTCGGTGCCAAATCACACCCACAGGCATTCATCTGGCAGCCGCTGAAGCAAGCACTCGGGATACATCATTTTCATCCAATTACTGAAAAGACCATGTTTATAGGCTGATTTGACAATAAATCCATGACCATTTTACAGTGTGTTTTGGTGTCTGCATATTAGACAGATTAAAGTGACACGATAAACTATTTTTAGTTGGGGGGACCTCAGCCTGTCACAATAATTACATTAACAACATACGGTACTGTAATTATCAGCATCATCATGTCTATATATCGACTTATCGCACAATAATTGTAATTATCAATATGATGATGTCTTGACTTGTATGATACATGGACATGACCCTCATTTTTAACCTCAATATTGCCACACTTCACATTAGCAGATAAGAGGATATTCATGTCACATTGACTAAGCAAGTAGTTGCCTCAATTCCTCACTGTGCACGTCCTGAGTGGAGACTGTCGAAGCAAGCAGCGCCGCTCATATGGAATTAAAGGTAAATAACGACGACAATATCGTTTATCACGATTATTTCTGAGACAATATATCATCCAATAAAAGCAGTTATCGTGACAGGCCTAGTCCCGACCCATAATGGCAGTCTGTTCTTACAGAAGTGTAGCACGCACTCTCCAATCCCACCACCCACCCCCCTTGCATTGTTACGCAATTATAAATATATCAGTGGTATAAAATGATCTTCAAATGACAATAATATCATGTATCGCGATTATTTCTGAGACAATATATCGTCCAACAAACGTAGTTATCGCAACAGGCCTGTTGGGGGCACCTGTCCCCTTTCCGTCCAATTTTGACCTCAAAACCCACTTCAATTAAACATGAACACATCACCTGAACACTACAAAGGGATTTATAAGGATTCAAAGTATAATATCTGATCAGCTGCCACCCAGAGAGCAAACTTAGATCAATAAAGCCTTGTTCCACTCATTCAGGTGATTCTTAGCCAACGCTGGAGTATCAGATCCACCTTGAAACAATACAAGAACAAACATGATCGATCCATGTGTAGAAAAGCAAAATTCCACCATTACACACACTGGCTTTGTCATTAATGCAGAGTCAACAAGTCTGATTGATGATTGATGGATTAAGGTGTCAGGTTGTTACATTCCCCAGATGGCTCAGTCTGTGATTTTTTCTTAGCAACAAGAAACACCCACAACTTTTTAACGGATTGGTTTGGAGGTAATTGAACGCACTGGCGCTACAGTGTTAGCCCCCGATGAACCCTATGCCTCTCTATTAGTATGCTGGCCCTGAGATCAGCACTATTACTCCTCCCCCCCATCTTCACATCTCCAGTCTTCCCTCCATCTGAAGGCCTCCTGAGCATCTCGGCTAACTGAACGCAGCGGCAGTCCTGCTCTGGGTGAGCTGACCTAGTTCACATGGTGATATGATGAGTTGAGATCTGAGCTAAATTTGGAGCCAGCCTTCAAACAATTAATGAATTATTTAAACAAAGCTGCGGCTTCAAATTGATACAACTATTTGCCCACTGAAGCAAATACATGTGTAAACCTTAGACTGTAGATTTCCAACATTTTATAGCTGGCTTGAAATTGTAAGCAGCATCATCTCAACTCAGACCCTACACTGTGAAAATCTCTCTTCTTCCACTATATACTGGCAGTCATTACGTAAATTATCAATGGATGCTCCAGAAATCACCATGTAACCATATGAAAATAGATCCTCCATTATTTATATTATTATTTTATCTGCATGGTAAACTATGCTCAAGATTCTGTCACCAATCAGCTCAGGTGCTGCATTTCTCGTTCAATTAGAGTCCACAAAGGTTTGTAAATGGTAGTTCAACACAAGTGAACTGAGAGCACCACCTGGTGGAGAGCCACAGAACTGATCCTGATTGGCTCCAGTGTTTTTTAAGATGCTGGAAGTATTCTTAGGATAGCATTAATATACACAATCTTTAATATACAGCCTCAGTGTACACTACAGTATAAAACAAGGCAGTGAGATTGGAAAATATACACATTGTATTTCATGTATCCTACATTCCTCTGTCATCCTTCTTATGTTCATTGTTTTGAAATGTACAGGAATTGGCAAGAGCATGCGTATATACATGTTCCTGTCTTATATTTTTTTAAACATTTAAATGGCAAAAATACATGACCTATATTAGATTCATCAGGTGTCTTATTTATTTTTATTTTTAGGGGATCACTTCTTCACATCTGACCACGACAACTGACAGCAATTAGCATTTTCTTTTGTTGATCATTGAGCAAATAAACTACTAAAATCAAAATAAATATACAAATATCTTGACAAAATATATACAAATATATTGCATTTCACTGTTCAAGTTAAATGCCAATTCATTGCTGTGTGTATATGTGTTCCTTTTGATTTTTAAAGATCTACACCTGAAGTTGATATGACTTCTTAATGTACGTTTAGATGCACATTTCAGAGAGATCAGGCTAGATTGAGTTAAACTAGAATTCAATTAGATCACTAAACCATAAATACATGGAGAAAAACTTGTCTGAACCCAATGTATCAACCTTTTAAAGCTGGAATAAAGGTGTCTTTATTTAAGGCATGCAAACAATATTGAACTGAGGTAAAATACTGACTGCACATACTCTATAAAATGCTATACTAAATAATCATTTTAAAATAGAAATTGTAAATGTTAAATAAATAAAATAATGGTGTTATAGGGGAAGTTAAAGCCATGTCAGCAAGACAAAAGTTGCTCAGGTGTGATTACCCGAGTATCAGCAGCTGGGTATGATAAATTACCCAAAGCTATTTTAATCACCTCTGCATCACCGAACTAAACATAATAACACTTTCTGTGCCAAGGGATTTGCATCAGTCTAAACCACTGGTTCCCAACCTGTCAAATCAAAGTGGTCATGAAATGATAAGACAGGATAGGATACAGACTTTTTTTGGTGTGTGTGTGTTCTTTTTAAGTTTTTATCTGATTTTTGCTTATTTTCTTGTGGATTAGGCTACTGTGCTTTACCTCCTCAAGTCTCTAAAAGTACATAAAACAAAATAAGTCCTTTTCTTGGAAGCTAAGTCGATTAATCGATTAGTTGATCTACAGATGATTAATCAGAAACTAGGCTATTTTGATAATGAAATAATTGTTCAAGTCTTTTTTTTTAAAGTAAAAATGGAAAAGAATAAGCTGGTTTCAGCCTCTAAAACGTGATGAGTTATCTCTTTTCTTTTGTAGAACATAATAAACTGAATATCTTTGGTTTTTGGGTTGTTTGTCAGACAAAACCAGACATTTGAACGCAACCCTGGACTGTAGAGAACTTTCATTGACATTTTCCACTATTTTATGAACAAAAAACGGTTTGGCCAAGAATTAAAACAATAATCTGTAATTTAACTGCTAGAAAATGTAACATGTGAGGGGTTCCAGGTAGACTTCGTTTGTTATAATGAGTCACAGACCACAAAGGCTAGTAACCACTGTATACAGTATTCAGTGGCTTCAACCGCGGCGGTGTTCGGTTTGTAATCTGGGCACCTCCCAGGCGGGCGGGTGTGCCTCTGTGATTGGTCGACCAGAGCTCGGTGCGAGTTCAGTGCAAGAGCAGAACCGGTGGGCTGAGGAGTAATTGGTGTAAAATGGCGCTGTCTCATGGAACAAAGAAAAAAGTTTGCTATTACTATGACGGTAAGTATCCCTATACTGCACACTAGTCTCTCGGGCGATGGAAGAGGCCACTGAAGCACGTTGATACATGTGAAATTCCGCAGGTTCATCCTCTAAAATGTTCGCTGAACGAGCGAGCTAGCCAGGCTAACGTTAGCATCCACTATTGGTTTGCTCAGCTAGCCATTAGCTTGTAGCGGTAGCAGCAAGCGGTTCATTCGTCGCTGTTGCAAGTTATCAAATGAGCACACAATTTGCCTCAGTTTATTATCACACTTTATTAAGATGTGTATTATGTGTGTAAGATAATTTGTTCATTCTGGGATTATTAGGCAGCCTGCAAACGAGCCGGCGCTAATCACATCAGTGTTCCCATTAACTCGCTAACAACTTCCGAGAAGTCGGCACTGATGCACCGGCTGCCGGTTTGATCGTTTAGCAAAAACTATGCGCGGACACAGGTGTATAAACGTTATATGTCTACTTTTTCTTCTGTTATACATAAGTACCTTTCATACAATGTCTGAAACTATAACTGTGTAGAAATAACTACAGTATCTAGTCGGACAATTTAGCTTCACTTTCTTTATGCGAGTTTTACATTTCTGTTATCCAATTCAAACGACCTGAAGACTCAATATTAAATAAACCTTGCCATGTATGTTTGCATCGATTTTAGACAATGAAACGCATGGATTTTTTTTAATCAACTATCAACGCCAATGTCCAGTCAAAGTGTCACCAGCATTTAACTCAGTTGTAGTATCAGGTCATATCAGCATCAGCAGTGTATTTTACTGTAGAAGATTGTCTGACTTAAAGGCAAATCTGTTATAACAGCTGCCGAATTGGACCAATTAAAGACTTGTCACCAGTAATAAATAAACATGCTTCATTTCATGCATTAAATAGCAATTGAGCAGTTGTTGATTAAAATTAGATATTTCTGAATGGAGTTTGGCATTAGTTCTGATCTCAAAGCAGATTCAAACTAATCTGGGCTGACTTGTTTTCATTCATATTTTGTGATGTGCGTAATCTTTTTTATTTGACTATTCATTGTAGGTGATGTGGGAAACTACTATTATGGCCAGGGCCACCCTATGAAACCTCACAGGATCCGCATGACGCACAACCTCCTCCTCAACTATGGACTGTACAGGAAGATGGAGATATATGTGAGTCAAATCACTCTACACTCAACTCCTACACAGTGTGTCACTACGCTCCCTCACGATAAGATCAGTTGAGAAAAGTGTAAAGTGAGAAATGTTCTGAGCGAACCTGCTGGATCATAATCAGTGTGCTCAGTAACTGCTACAATAGCCACATTATTACTGTGCATTCATATTAATCTAATAGTGTAAATACCGGCTACATGTTTGCATGTGTGGGATATAAATCCAAAGATTGACAAATGGAGAAGTGCCCTCTTCCTCATGACCTTTCTGTGTGTTTCCAGAGACCACACAAAGCCAGCGGTGAAGAGATGACCAAATACCACAGTGACGACTACATCAAGTTCCTGAGGTCCATCCGACCGGACAACATGTCTGAGTACAGCAAACAGATGCAGAGATGTGAGTGTTTGGTTTTCTTACAATATACAGTGCTGAAATCTTTTTTTCACAAAGTTATATTAAAACTTTCTGTCTTCTTCTTTTTCTCACAGTCAACGTGGGAGAGGACTGTCCTGTGTTTGATGGTCTGTTTGAGTTTTGTCAGCTCTCTACGGGTGGATCTGTAGGTACGTTTCATCAACCACACTTCCAATAATCCTCATGATGCACTGTCATCATACAGAGTGATATACACAACACAATGTACACATCCAGTTTGCTAAATAGAGTACAGGCCTCAATCTGGTAAACTACTACTCCTTCCTTTTGTGACAATGCAGGTGTACTTTTGGTTAAAAGTGGATCTCCACTTCATTTTCTTCATAAATGTTATTAAAAAAACAGTAAACACACTAAAGTCCATCAAACTGACTCTTTGTTCTGTCCTCTCCAGCCGGGGCTGTGAAGCTGAACAAGCAGCAGACAGACATCGCCATCAACTGGGCCGGCGGACTCCACCACGCCAAGAAGTCTGAGGCCTCCGGTTTCTGCTACGTCAACGACATCGTCCTCGCCATCCTCGAGCTGCTCAAGTAAGCCGAGCATCACTGCTGCCTACTCTCTGTACTTAACCACCTGTCTGTCAGGGTTTTAGTTCTTTTGGACCCCTAAAGGAATTTGGCATTGGCAGAGCTTTATGACAGACAAATAAAAAGTCTGAGTTCTTCTCTCCATGCCAAACAGCAGACTGCTGCCTTCCTGCAGCATTTAAGCCTTTTCAAAGATGAAAGTAACTGCACCTCATCTCCCATTTATTAAAACACACAGTTTTTGTGTTAGAGCTGCAATGGTTAGTTGATTAATCAGTTGACAGAACTTAATCTGCAACTATTTTGATCATTATTTTAGTTGTATTTTAATCACAAATGCCAAATTTTAGGTAGTTTCATCTTCTCAAATATGATGATTTAATGCTCATCTTTAACATGGTGGAATATCTTTGTGTTTAGGGCAAAAAAGATAAAGACCTCATCTCTGACTCTGGAAAATGATGCATTTTTCCAAATTTTCTGATATTTTATGGACATAATGGATTAATTGAGAAAATAATTAGAAGATTACTCCATAATGAAATAATTGTTAGTTGTGACCTTTGTCTGATTCACATGGACATTAATTTGATTTCAGATGGACACACTTCATTTTTGATAAGATTAGATTAAAAAAAATCCATATTAATACACAGTTGTGACAAAGCATAATGTTGAGGCTGCTGTCTGTTCTATGTGCTAATTACTTTGTGTGCATATTATTTGTACGTGCGTTCATCTTCAGACATCATTAACTGAAGTGTCTGTCCTGTCCAGGTACCACCAGCGAGTGCTGTACATCGACATCGACATCCACCACGGTGACGGAGTGGAGGAGGCCTTCTACACCACAGACAGGGTCATGACCGTCTCCTTCCACAAGTACGGGGAGTACTTCCCCGGCACCGGAGACCTGAGGGTAGGTTGTGTGTTGTCTCGTGAAAATCATCCGTGTGTCTCGTGCACATGCGAGCGTGATGTTCATAATGTGTGTAATGTGTTCAGGACATCGGAGCTGGAAAGGGCAAATACTACGCTGTGAATTACCCGCTCAGAGACGGCATCGATGATGAGTCGTATGAAGCCATCTTCAAACCTGTAAGTTCTCCCTGAGTGTAAAGTAATCACCATAATCAGATTCTCTCCCTGAACTACGTTGTTAATATATATGTCTATTTGTTTATGTGTGTGTTAGATCATGGCTAAAGTCATGGAGATGTACCAGCCCAGTGCTGTGGTGCTACAGTGTGGAGCTGATTCCCTCTCAGGAGACAGACTGGGCTGCTTCAACCTCACCATCAAAGGTATAAACACACCTTACACTCCTGATACTACGTTAAAAAGTGCTTTGAGGAATTTAATCCATCAATGAATCAGCCTTTATTGGTAAAGCACTTTCCATACATAGCAATGTATCATAAAGTGCTTTACACACACACATTGCATGCACAAACTATCTATCATACTCTCATGAATCTGCAATAAGGAAACACCAAAGGGAGGATACAAATGTAAAAAATTGAGAATAGCCAAATAAAATAAAGTGAAAGATAATAAGAGATTCATAAAATATAATAGATAAATAATCAAAAAGTGCGTAAAACCAGAAGTGGGTTATTAAAAGGAAAATTAAGATAAAAATACCATGAGAATAAAATCATAAAAGCAGACATAAAAAGTAGGTTCTGAAGAGGGAAACAATTAAGAAAATAAGAGTAGAATAAAAAAGGATAAACCAGGTAGTAAAACATGCTAAAACAAAGATAAATAAATAAAATTCAATTAAAAAGGTCAGTTTTGAGTCTGCTAATGTGTGTGTGTGTTATCTCTTTTAGGCCACGCCAAGTGTGTGGAGTACATCAAAAGCTTCAACCTCCCCCTGCTGATGCTTGGCGGTGGTGGCTACACCATCCGCAACGTGGCGCGCTGCTGGACCTACGAAACAGCTGTGGCCCTGGACTCCTCCATCCCCAACGAGCTGCCCTACAACGACTACTTCGAGTACTTCGGGCCCGACTTCAAGCTGCACATCAGCCCGTCCAACATGACCAACCAGAACACCAACGAGTACCTCGAGAAGATCAAGCAGCGCCTGTTTGAGAACCTGCGCATGCTGCCGCACGCCCCCGGAGTCCAGATGCAGGCCATCCCCGAGGACGCTCCCCATCCGGACAGCGGGGACGAGGATGAGGAGGACCCCGACAAACGCGTTTCCAGTAAGAGACTCAAATGCTTGTCTTGTACGTCACACTCGTTTAAAAACAGCCAATGAGATGGTGTGGGTTTTTTTTATTTTTCAGTCCGGGCTCACGACAAGAGGATAGCCTGCGAGGAGGAGTTTTCTGATTCGGAGGACGAGGCGGAGGGACAGGGAGGAGGCCGCAGGAACGCAGCCAACCACAAGAAGCCCAAACGAGTGAAGAAGGAGGAAGAGAAGGAAGATGAAGAGAAGAAAGGTGAGACCATTCATTAGATTAATTTATACTAGTGCTGTAGATGAAGAAACACTTTATTAATCACGTCTCTTTGCATCCTAGAAGTGAAAGAAGAAGAGAAGGAGGAAGAGAAGATGGATACAACAGGGTAAGAAGATTGTAGATTTAAATTTTGATGAAGTGATTGTAGAAAGGAGCATTTAAAACCTGGAATCACAGTATGGAATTAATCTAAAAGACTGTCATCCAGTAGTTTGTGAATCATATACATTTTTGCTGTTTTTTTTTGGTTGCTGTAAAACCGTCATTGTCAAAAGCTGTTGTACAAAAACAATAAGTTACCTTGTTGTTTTAAGTCTTTAACTGTTTGTGTTTCAGACCAAAAGAAGAAGTGAAGACAACTTGAAGTCTGAATTGAAGAATCTGACGGTTGTACTGTTGTCCTCAAAGCTCCACTGATTCCTCTCTCCTCCTCCTGCATTGATAGGACCTTTTTTTTGTATTCCTATTTTATTAACGTTCTGACGGGCAAACCTGGTTCACACTCAGTTATCAGCATTTGTTTCCTAAGCACTGGAGAACCAGGCGGTGGGCTCAGTACAGTTAACACAGCATCGTCAATTCAGCATGAATTTGTGTGCACTGAGTGTAAGCCCCACCCACCTGGAGCTCCGCGTAGTATAAAACTAATGCCATAAATCCTCCTCAGCTCTTCTGTGTGAACCAGGTGTGCCTAAACGTGAAGAAGAACAGCCAGAGCATTACTGTTTCCTATCACGGTGTTTTCACAGTAAAACACCCACAGAGATGCAGATAACTTCTAAAGTTCTCACATGCAAACAGTCCTTTCTGTTAAGTTTTTAAACATCTATTTATGATACTGTTAGGATAACCAGCATCTGGCAAACAGCTGTGTTCATTTCTTATTAAATGCATGTTTAGAATAACCTCGCCTTCAGCATGTACATAATACTGTCCCTCTGTCCAGGCAGTCACCATTTCTGTCTCTGCTCAGTAAGTTATTTTAAATCATGAATACAGTTGATCCCTTTTAGCCCGTCTTCCTATAAATATCTGCTCAATGTTTTTTTCCTTCATGCAGTGTTTGTATGTGAAGTGTGAATGGATGTGAACCCCTTCAGAGGGTGATGTTGGGAAGTGACTGACTTTGTTTTAGATATTTTGTACCATTCTACATGAAACTGATGAAACTGGAGCGACCGATGAATGGCTCTCTACATTTGGTTGTTTGGAGTTCTATCCTTGTGAAATGTGCATTATCATAACTTTGTTATAAAAAATAAAGAAAACTGATCTACATTTAATTTGTACTATTTATTTCAATTGTATACGCACACCTTGTGAAAGTGTTTCCAAAGAGGTTTAGTGTAGTTCAGGGTTTGTCTGAGGTGGCTTGGTAATGTTAATAGTGTTATACCCTATAGTGGGTTAAATATTTGTATGCAATTATACATTAATAGGAGGGGGTAGACTATCAATCTGCAATGTATTGTCACCATTAGAGATGCACCAGTACACTTTTTACACTGGTGAAACATTCTGATGGTATTAATACTGCTAACTATTTCTGTGAACATAGAGCAGTGTTCCTTTTTTTAGTCAGTGTCAGTTCTGCTAGTGTTTCTAAGCAGTTATGTATAGAAGCTGTGCTTAGGGACAGTTAGCTCTACTGATCTGTAAATATAACGTGTGTGTGTTTACTCACTTTTCAACCTTGTTAAACACATTCATCTGTTAACAGCCAGCAGATAACACCACAAGTCCTACTACAGAGTTCTTGCACTTTACAAATAAGTAGATGAACGTGTGTAGAATCTAAGAGACACTGAGCTGCGTTTAAAGTGATTTCCAACTGATACTGAACTATTTGTTATTTCTTATTAAGAGTACAGACTAAGCTGCAATATACAGACCTCTTTTCAGTGAATAAAACCTCAGGTGATGATGTTGGGAAATCACTTAACTACATTGTAGCACTAATAGAAGGATTTCAGGAAACACTGAAGCTGTTGTTTTGGACTGCATTGTATATTACTCATTGAATGATTATAAGAGTGGCATAAATCACACAAACAGGACTTGAATAAGTAACTTTATGTTGACTTTTTAGTGGAATGGTTACACAACAGAAAAAGCATTATGAGTTCAAATCCTTCTTTGTAGAATCAGATTAAATAGATCTGGGAATCAGGGAGTGTGAAATTAAGTCCAGTCGTGACAGCTTTTGAAGAACCACTGTACAAAAAGATTCAACTCTAGATTCTCCCGATCCCACCAAGAAAGTTTCCAAGTGATGTTAGAAAATATTCCTTTTTAAAAAAAACACCACAAACCCCTCTTGTCATTGAGATGCAGTCAGTGGTCTTCTGACCTCTTTAACTTTATTTGAACTGATCTGTGACACGTACACAAAGCCGACCTGAATCACTGACTTGTACCCTGACTCCAGATCAGTTCAGATGAAGGGAGAAGAGGCGAGGTGGTCGGTCAGCTGTAAATTCACACCAGTCCGTTAATCCTTCCTGACTGGACTGAGTCCGATGTTGAAGCTGGAGCTGTGGGGTCTGTTTACGCCTCCAGCTCAAAGTCAAAGTACTGTGGATCAAAGTAGTGAATCCTTGTGTATCCGTCCTCTCCTCCACTGGCGTAACTGTAGAACAGAGTACAAGAGCGCTGTTAGCACCGTGGCAACAAACAAAGCACTTCTGATCAGACTATTTCACATTTGGGGATGTGTTTTTCCATAAAAGTGTCTCATACCTCTTTCCATCCGGGTGGAATGCCACGCAATTGATGGGACCGAAATGACCCTTGACCCTGCCAAACTCCTCTTCATAGGCAGCGTGGAAGAACCTGAGTAGTGAAGAAAAGCAGGTTACTATGTGATCACAGAATTTGGTTCCTGATAGTATAAACCTCAATCTGAACTGTGCCCAGAATAATAAAAATCAAGCGCAGCAATTTGCTTCAACGTCTTTTATCACTCCTGTCCTTGTTATCAACTACAGCCTTATTTTCCTTACCTGGCCTCAAACTTGCCGATCCTTGTGGATGTCGTGGTGACCTCCATGGCTTCCTGTCCACCTCCCATAACCACCTGAATAACACACATACAAAATCATACACGAGTCAGTGATGAGACAATGTTTATTGTTGCAAAACCCTATGAAAAAAACAGAGGAGTATGTCATGGTGCTGTGAGTGTTCTCTTACATGATCCATGATGGGGGAGATGGCAGCAGAGTTGACGGGTCTCTCTGTCTTGAAGGTCTTGATGTGATCCAGAGAAGTGGAGTCGAACAGCTGAGAGGAAACACACTCAACACTCAGAAACACAGTATGATATCAGACAGACATACATGAACTGTGGATTTAGCAAAATAAATGATGATAAACGTGTCACAATAAATATCAAATGTTTACTCATATTGAATAAGGCAACAAACAAAAGTAGCAATTTGATGACTTGGATTTGTTCAGTGTCTACGCTGAATAAATGAGGGGAAAAAACGAGGGTGTTGTCAACTGTGTAATGAAAAAGAAGTGATAATAGTATTGATAAAGAAGTGGACTAACAAGTACTGTGCTGAAGAGTAGTAGTATTGATCAAATCCTAACAGAAGTCAATACAGCTGACTGATGGCTACTCTCTATGTGAGGATGAGTAAATTCACAGTTGAAATCCATTCACTTATAAGCCTTAGTTTATTAATGTGCTTATGTAATTATCGTTTGAGGCGTACTGTTCTGAGTGCATTGTGAAAAACTCATACCTGAGGTGTTTGTATTAATAAATATTGTGATGATAATGGTCCAAAATGATTTGAAAATGCAGAATTCTCACATTTTTTTAGGGGAGGACTCCCACCACTACAACACAGCACCTCAACCCTCCAGAAACTAAACATCCACAGCTTGTATGTTTCTGGCTATGTGAAAGCAGACAAACAGATGAGTCTTACCTTGGCAGTGTTGTCCTTTGAGGCGGTGATCACCATGCTGAGATCCACTGATGACTGGATGTCATTGATCTGCCTGCTGTGCTCCTTTATCTTCTTCTGGATCTCTCCAGTCTGTCCATAAATACAGAGTAGCCACGTTCATTTTAATTCAAGAAACACTGCTCTCTTCAATTCCTGCTTGAAATCTTACATTAATATACTTCCCAACCTACATCACTGAAATATGTTATCTTTATTGTACAAATTTACTTGAAAACTAACCAGATATTTCCCATTCTAGTTCATTATTATTTCACAGTCTTGATAATCAGTATCAGTCTTTTTTACTTCACATAAAGCTACATGAACACAGTTGGCTCCAGTGTGACCTACCTTGGCATTGAACTGGTTGATCTCTCCGTTCTCGTGGCCGGCGATGACAAACTCTCCCAGAGGTCCCCACACAGCACTGGTGATCTTGTGCTCGCTGCAGGGTATGGACAGGTAGGGCTGGTTGTCTTCTACATAGACCGATGGAGAGAAACACTCATTACAGCAACAAGAAAAACTTTATACTGGAACTGTGTAGTCTATGTTAAACACTGCTACAGAGCTACAGCCTCCATTTTTATTTAACGTATGCTATGTACCGATTTGCTGTGGGTCCCTCAGGTCAAAGTAGTTGAGGAAGCACTGGTAACCCATCTGCTTGTCTGTGGAGAACATGATGATGTTGCCGCTGAAGTCGAAGCCGCACGTCCTGACGGCAGAGTTGGTGTTGAGCAGGGCCAGCTGTTTACCTGAGGGGCGGAGACAAGGAGGGAGGGGGGGGGTTAGATGTATTGCACTGACAATATCACACAATCTGTGTGCATCAATCTAATACAAACACGCTTTTATGTACCTGTCTCGCAGTCCCACAGTCGACAGCTGTTGTCTGCTGATCCTGTCAGGACATTTTTAGTGTCCCCTGAGGCAGGACGAGTTAAGGAACACAATGTAAAACTGCAGCTTGCATTTCATTATTTGACAATACTGCGAGTTAAATCACTTTATTTGAAAAAAGGATACAGTCACAGTCGACACACCACACAGCTCCTGTGTGTCCGTTGTAGGTGCCAAGCCTCTCGCCATTGACTGAGTACCACACGTTGGTGACCTACAGCAGGAGATGTAACACAAACACGTTAATACCGATTACTGCTGCTAACATTAACACATAACTGATTTACTATGAACTCACTGTGTCTTTAGCTACAGAGAAGAGCAGGTCTCCTTCTCTGTTGTACTTGATTTGAGTGATGGACCTCTCATGGCCCTGGAGCAGGATGGGTTTCTGTGGGAAAAAGAGCACAAATCAGCATCTGGATAGTGTTAAAGGACAAGTTTATAATCTATTAAGTGTGTCTTAAAACAGCAGTCATTTGTCCAAATAGTTTTTTCTTGCTGTAATCTTTCCAGCTATTCACACTTAAAAGATTCCTTCGTAATATACTTTCAGTGTAAGTGATAGAGGCCAAAATGCACAGTCCTCCTTCTGTGCCAAAAGTGTATTTGAAGCTAATATGAAACTTAAATCATCCAAATTACTCAAAAAAGTAGATATCTTTCAATGTTAGTCCTTCTTTCTGTTACTATACTTCCACCACAGCTCAACAGGACAAAGAGGGAATTTGATGCTAAAAAGACTGTAAATGTGTCATATCCACTTGATATGATGAACTCAGACTGCTGAAGCCTCATTTCAAGCTTCTAAATGCATTTATGCACACACTGACTGGATGGATTTGGCCCCCATCACTTCCATTGATAGCACATTACAAGGGGCTAGTATAACAGTGTTTATGAAGAGCAGGAAGGATTACAACGAAAAACCTCTTTCACTGTAAATTTGGGCACCCGACAGTTGCTTGAAAACCGACTTGAAAAATAGTGAACTGGTCCTTTAACTGATTAGAAAAGGCCTTTATATCATCTGTCATGTAGAGATAACGCTAGCTTTAACTTGTGTCTACAGCTGTAATGTTAGAGCACTGTCTCTGTGATTACAAACTAAGTAATAATGTTGTGTTTATTTTATCTTTACAAAGAGTACACCTGTGCAGCTGTGGCAGCTGTAAAGGAGGTGAATCATCTTGCATCACCTCCATCATGTAGCTAACAGTAGTGTTAGCGCTGGCTCGCCTAAAAGCTAAGCTAACGTTAGCTAAACCCGCGCTAACGGCCACTAGAGAGAAAGCCGCAATTGTGGTGAAGATATAACTCAAAGCTAACTGTTAAAGAAGAATATACGAACCATTTTTGTGAGCGAGGTGTTGCCAGTCGTTCCGGTATATCAACTAAAGTCTCTTTACGGAGAGAATAGATGCACACTCGTGCTTCAGGACGCCGGAGCCGCGGCGGAAGAGGAAGGTGACGTAGTTACTGTGTCACAGCAAGATAACGGGAGCGCGCCCTCTAACGTCGCTTCGGACGTACTGCAGCCAGACCGGCTTCACATGATCATTATTATCCCAACAAACTGAGAGAAACACAGCACACATATCGATAACACATGTGACTGTTGGAAATAATTAAGGATTATTTTAACACTTCAACCATCCAATTAAACCGGAAGCTAAGGATGTAATACTATATTATGAAAACAAAAAATATAAAGTTCAGCAGACTGTCAATTTATACATACTGGGAATATTCCAAATCCACAAAAGTATTGAGTCTGTACAATTTATAAACAATGACAAATGTACATGTACACTAAGTATGCTCTGTTTCTTTTCTATTTTTTCTGTTACCTTATTTTTCCTATTCATTTATTATTATAACTTTGGCTCTCTTACCATGTTGACTATCAACAAACTGAAAGGGAAGTCATGTCATGATATTTTCATTTCATTATAATTGTTTTCTGTTATTGTATTATAACACACGTGACGCTTTCTATCAATAAAGTGATGGGGGAAAAATATATACGATACATTAAATTAATAAAGATAAATATAAAATATATTCATGTATTTGTGATGGGTTTTCTGCATGTTTTAAATGTTTAAGAAGAAAAACCCCTTTAAAAGGCAAGAAATGGAGCCATGTCATTATATATTATGAAAACATTAATTCTATAATACAAAAATCATGTATGATACGTCACGCTATGACTGATAAAAATCAAGAGTGGGAGTAACCAAGGGAGTGTTTTACTCATCTCCATTAAAAATCAAAATCCCCTTTACCTGAAAGGCTTTAAAGTGTGATGTATCGTAACTGAAATCTTACTTTGAAGGCCATATTTGATGTGAAACGTATAGCTGTTTGCAATGCAGACTGTTGTGTTTTGTCACAGTATAGATGAGTAACTTTTTTTTTTCTGAAACCCACAAAAAATTGATTATCTTTGCTCTACATGTAATATAAGTATTATAATGTGCACAAATTGCTTTAGATGAATGAACAATGCTGGTTCTGGATTTCTATACATCCACTTCAAATAATCCAACAACTCAAACAAACAGTTACATCTTTTATTTAACAAGAAACAAAATATACAGGGCCAGATAAAAGTACTGCAAAAGACAAAAAAAAAGGAAACATCTTTGGTTCCTTCTCATGGTCAATGAACCTCCATCACCACTGCAGGACCGGAGGTACAATGGAAGAAATAAGGTTCGCCATTTCTACTGAAGTTATCACCTTGTTACCAGTGCTACATATTAAAGTAGTACATAACATAAGAATGAATGTGTGAAGAGAAACAACCACTCAGAAGACCCATAACACATTCGCTCTCAGTTTTCCTTCCGTGTTTCGGCTCAGACGCTGCAACTTTTAGAAGCACCGGGGGGAGGAGACGCACGGTGTTACGTTTAAATAACAGGCTTCAAACTTAAGCGGGAAAAAAAAAATAGAGTTCTGCTGTGAGATGTGTCGTTTTCTAGAGTACATCCATGCAGGACAGTGGATATGATGAGTATACATTCTCAGTTAAGTGCTTGTCAGTTCTGACTGCCACAGAATAAAACCAGGAGGCAAAGCGTTGCATAGAGGTCCTTGAACATTCTCTTTGTTAAAACCTGATTACTAGCTACTGCAATTACCCAGGGGGGAGTTGGGGATGAGACAATCTTTGCCAAGTGAGTGACACACATACACACACACTCACATATACACACACACGCACGAAGATGGATTTTAAAGTGGTCATCATTGCGAGGTTGTAAGCTGACTGCGGAACATGTAAGAACAAACATGTAGCGATGAGAAAACAGAAGTCAGGAATGAAAAGTTCACATTTAAATGATGTAAATTAATACAAAATAAACTTTTTTTTTATACAGTGGTGCTCTTTAAAAGATACACATCAGATATAATGCTTCAAACAATAAATACAGACCTCACTGAAAGAAGTGTGATGCAAACAAGAAAATTAAAGGAATGTTCCCCTAAAATAGTAACAACTGAAAACTGATCTGTGAGAAAAAAAAACAGAAAAAAAGACAGTGAGAAATTTCCTTCAATAATTTAACAGGATATGTAAGATGGTAATTATTTATTTTAATGTTATTAAGAATTATACTGACTAAATTATTTGACATCTCTGTTAAGACTTCACCTTTTACAATACTGCGAAGCTATGAATCGAACCCCTTTCAACCACACTGAAAATGACACACACACACACACACACACACACACACACACACACACACACACACACACACACACACACACACACACACACACACACACACACACACACACACACACACACACACACACACACACACACACACACACACACACACACACACAACAAATCATTCAGCCTCTGATGATTTGCCAAGCTGTTCTGTGGTCAAAAAAAAAAAGGAGGGAGGAATGTGAAGTAAAAACATCACGACGCAGAGGCGGTCAGTGCATTTACACGCACCATGATAGGTAGATTATTACTGATCATGTAAACTGAGGTTGAAATTGAGAAGGATATCAAACTGTGATATGTTAACACCATGAATCTGATGAGTGTCAGTGTGTAGACTGAAAGCAGCATGTCTATGTAAGTTTTTTGGGGCGTCAGCATTAATTATTTTGCAACTAATGAATGAAATCGAATACATCACTTACTTTTCTTCTTCTATAGTGTAGTGATAATAAGATGTTTCCTTTAGGCTTGAGGATGTTCACCAAACTCTTATATATAAAGATATGAATGTGATTATTGGGGAAACGCTTTGATCAAACTATATTAATGCGGTTATATTTGCAGTATTTGAGTTCTAATGTGCATGTAAATGTACTGACAGATGAGGCACAATCTTCCCATCACCTTATTAAAGCCTGCAGAGTTGTACGAGCAGGACCGCAGGGCTGATTATTCTGCCTAAAACATATAAAAAAGGTGAATGACTGACTGATCTGCTTCTAGACCAGCGTTTCTAACATCAGCTTCATCCAGCAGGAGGTGTAGTGGCTTGCAGGGCTGGTGGCTTTATTGTTTTGGTGGCTCGACGCTGGAGGAGAGGAGGAGGAGGAGAGGAGGAGAGGAACCCCTGCTCTCCTCTCTAGTGAGAAGCTTCATTCCTGCGCGACGACGACGGGCTGAGGGCGAGCCTCTTCTAGAAGGGCGACCGCATCCAGTTCTGGCTCACAGTGGCAGGAGTGTGAGCAGGAGGTGCTGTCAGGGGCGGGGAGGCTGCTGCTGCTGTTGGTGGTGGGCTCTAAGCTGCCTTCCAGCTGCAGAGAGTCTGTGGGGGGAGGAGGGGAGGGGGAGTCGGTTCCAGGGTCGGTGATGGGGGCTTCTGCCGCACCACCGCCGTTCTGACCACTGAGGTTCTGCACCTTCTTGTTGAGCTCGTTGCGTTCTACTTTGAGCGCCCTCCGCAGCTTCTCCAGCCGCTGGACTTTACCCTGCAGTGCCTCGAAGTCACGATCCCGCACTGATTTCTGTAGAATAACACACACACACAAAGATACAAATATACGTTTACTCAAATCTATGATTCTGACTTTATTAATTTAATGAGCCAATAACATATTATCCGCATTAACGGAAGGTTTTGCAGTTATTTCAATTCTCTGATGTACATATTGTAACATTAGTACATGTAACTTGTGGAAAAGTCCATTGTAGTTACCAAAACATTTTTTCAACAATAGAGCCCGACCGATATATCAATCAGTCGATATTATTGGCCAATACTGACCTATCACAAATATATCGATATCAGTGTATATGCTGTCCAATATATTTTTTTATAGGCAGCATTTATGTACATTTGATCCTTTTTCTTAAAGTTTAATATATGTATTTATGTTTTTTTTTAATATATTGAAGTTTACTGTTTCAGTGCACTGATGTCATTTTATACAATACAGTTTATTGTTAAACTGTAAAATATCATGCATTCATTACATATCTTTGTAATAAGTGTTTGATAACTACATTTGAGGCATCATGTATGTATTTTCTATGTATAGATTATCGGCTAATATATCGATATTGGAATTTTTTAATCCCTGATATCAATATCAGTATCCGCCAAAAAAAATCCAGTATCAGTCTAGCTCTAATAAACAAATAGAAATTGGTACTTATATTAACAATTTCATTAACAGTCAATTCATGTGCATTTACACTCCGTACATAAAAAACATTAAACACCAAAAGTTTTGTTACCTCCTCTGCCATCTCCAGCAGAGCCTTATTGCTACTCTCCCATCTGGAGCGATACATGGCCGTCTCCTTCTCCAGCTTTTTGATCTTTTTAGTCATCTGTGAGCATTAAAAAGGAAACAAGACTGTCACACCAGCTGATCAACACAGGAAAAAGTTTGTGCACCCCCCCACTCAAATCACAGTGACGCCTCACCTTCTCCATCTCCTGTTTGAATGTGGTGAAGACTTCGTTGCTCTTGGACAGAGTGGTCTGGAACTCTTCGAACTTCTCCGTGTACAGTGACAGCTGGGGGAAACAACACAGGGTTTATCGTATGAAGAGAAGATGTCACTGAGTTATTTCACTGTCAAACTGTACAACGTAAAGAGCAAAGAGTCATGGGAAACCTGCTGTTTGAGATGAACTTCCTGTTGCTTCATCAGCTCGCACATTCTCTGAGACTCCACGGCTTCTTTCAGCAGCTGGAGGAGAGAGAATCAGATGAGGGGAGAGGATAAATACATGCAACATTTATGTTATAATAGCGGATTACATTGTGTGTGTATATAATGTATAATTACAAAGTCTTTCTCTCTGTCGTGGCGATCCTCTGACTCCTTCAGCAGTTCCTGAGCCTGGTGAAGCTTGGTGTCCACCAGCTGTTGCTGCAGGTCCTTGTGCTTTACCACTTTATCTATGTGCTGTTAGAGATCACACACGGTCAGAGTTAAAAACCCATCTCACTGATCCTGTATTAATGTTGTCAATTCACATAGTTGTATAGTGCTACAGTTAAACAATAACAAAGAGCTGACTCACGTCTTCCCTCAGCTTGTACTGTTCATAGAGCTTCTTGAGCTTTTCGGCCAGCTCTGTGTTCTCCTGTCTCAGGCTGGCGTTCCTCTCGTTGTGCTGCTCCATCTGAGCCTGGATGTCGTTCAGCGTCACCTGAAAATGAGACGTCACCTCCTTCCTTTTTTCCTCCTCCAGACGAGTTCTCTGCATCCCTTCATCCTGTGGAGACAAAGCACACATTATCGCATTAATATACGTTAAAACAAATGAACACGTATTATAATGAGCTGTCACAGGATCACTGTGCCTGTGGTGTACCTTGAGTGTGCGGTTGTGTCTCTGCAGCTCCCTGCAGAGGCTCTCCAGCTTGCTGCGGGCCAGGATGGCCTTGCTGTGTTCGTTCCTCAGGTTGTCTTTCTCC
This sequence comes from Scomber scombrus, assembly GCF_963691925.1. Classification (NCBI taxonomy): domain Eukaryota; kingdom Metazoa; phylum Chordata; class Actinopteri; order Scombriformes; family Scombridae; genus Scomber; species Scomber scombrus. Next base: position 22,369,548 of record NC_084985.1, read on the forward strand.
TGGACCAGCTGGTTCTGCTTCTTCTGCAGCACTCGCATCTGCTTCTGGGTATTACGGTGCTCCTCCAACTGTAGCAAAATGACAACATGAGGTGAACATATGTAGGAGTAATCTCTGTGAGCTTCAGACCAAAAAAATGTCATGTTAATTAAAATGGATCAAGCGTAACATCATAAAAAGGCTTGAGAATTATAAAAAGGAAGTCCTCTCACCAGTTCTGCATACTTCTTACAGAGACCTGCCAGCTTTTCCTCTGGGGTGCTCAGTGTGTTCAGAGTCTGCATGAGGAGGGTGATCTCTTTACCTGCATTCACAAGCCAGAATTAAACATCAGTGCAGCTACACAGTCTAAGAAAATATACACAGCCTCTCTCAGGTGAGCAGTGCAATAGATTCATAGCTTCTCCTCACCCAGTCCCTTCACTTTCTTCTTATCCTGAGTCTTCTTCTGCTCCTTCTCTACTCTGCTGTCGCCCCCGTTGACTTTGCTCCCCTCCGGCTTGTAGTCCCTCTCGTTAGCGAGGCCGTTGAGCTCCAGGCTGTGCGATTGGCCGTTGGGCAGCGTGCTGGCGTCGTCTGAAATGGCTTCCCGGCAGTAAGTGCTGAGGATGTCTTCCAGCTGCCTGCTCAGCTGTTCAGCCTTGTCGCACTGAGATAACGCTGCTTCTGCAACTGGACACAGCGGAGGGAACAAAACACAATTAAAAAGAAAGCACAGTTTGTCACTTCTTGACTCTAAAAAACTCAAACCTGGGATTTGAGATGGCTTCTGGGCATTGCATCCAGCATATTTGGCTCCTAGGCTTCATTTGTCATTTGATTTGTTTTATAGAACAGCAGATTTCACCTCTTAAAATTAGATCCCACCAAATCACAGAGTAATGGTCCCTCTCAAGCTTTTAGATTGATATTCTTCTCACAATCTACACTCATAACCCACAGCAACTGCAGACACACTCCCTGTGGGTTGTCAATATGAATTTCTGGGATTCAATTTAAAATGTGTTGGACTCTTTCTAAAAAGCTGTCAGACATCTGCAACATCAAAAGTGACAAGGGACTGATGAAAAAAACACTACTTTGACAAACTCTCCAAATCAATTTTGAAAGCAGAAGACTAAACATAATGCACCAGTGTCTTTGCTGAGTCACATGCATCAATAACAAGTAGCTCAATCCAATTTTTGAGGAGGAAATATTTTTGAAACCATGTCCTGCTTTGCACATTATCAACTAGGGATGGGAATTGAGAACTGGTACCATTTAGAACCAGTTTCAAATTGTTGTTAGCCGAGTGGTTACAGCGCATGCCACATAATGGCAGCATCCCTGGTTCGACTCCTGTAAGGAATCTTTGTTGCAGGTCTATGTTTCATATATTGATCAGCATGCAAGGTCATTAACAAAACAATGGATATAATAAAACAGTTGCGTTGTCACTGAAAACCTGTGCATGTCAACTTTATTCCATAAATTGAACAGGAATTGATTAGAGAATCTGATAAAGAACTGGACCAATAAGCAGAATCGATAATGGCACTGATAACAGTCATTGTTGTTTTCAGATGGTCTTCTATTACAACATACACTTACCAAATTTCCATAACAATCATTTTAGGATTTTACTCATTACTTTTGAAGCACTTCATGGCTTAGTGATCAGCTGAATTGCTGAGTTATTACTCCCCTACAGCCTGGAGCACAGCCTCAGATCTTCAGACTCAAGAGTAAAAGGGGACCAGGCACATCCAATCAAGTCCCCTCAGCTCTGAAACTTCCTGCCTGAAGATTTGAGGCTTGTAGAATCATTAACATAACATCAAATCACTTTTCAAACCTATCTTTTTAGGAAGGCCTTTATTTTCTTGATACCAGTTTTATCTCCAACATATCTTGTATTGTATGAATGTATTTCATTACTACTGTTGTTTTATTATTATTACTTTTAACAGATTAGTTTTATTTTAATTAAATTGTCGGATTTTGCTTCAATGTTCTAACCATGTAAAGCACTTAACACACCATTGCTTTGAAAAGTGCTGTGTAAAAAAAGATTATCATTATAATTATAATTATTATCATTAGTATTATTATGACATATCCTTCTGTGACAGGCAGACAGCAAAGCTTTCTCCCTGCTAAGTGTCAAACACAAGCTTCTCATGTACTTGAAACTATTAAGCAAACAACAGACAATTTACATTTAAAATAAGCTGAATCTCACCCTCGCTTCCTGCGTCGTCACTCTGCGGCGGTGTATCTGTCTGTGGCGTCTGTGGTTCAGACTCTTTGGGGCTGGGGCTGCTGTCCTCGCTGTCTTTCGCAGCTGCAGGTGACTCGGCTCCCTCCACTCCATCTGTAGGTGGAGCATCCTCACTGGCCTGGCTGGCAGACTCTTCTGTGTCTTGTTTTTTCATCTCTGATATTTCTATTACAAGAACAAAATGCACATGATGACATTCTCAGTGTTTTTGCTAATGTGTCTTACTGAGTGTGTGTGTCTGTGTATACCCCACACCCCTACTATGGTGAAGCCATCCCTCCTGCACAATGTGTTATGACAATAAATTGCATTGAAAAACACCTGTGATATTTGAGTTATTTGATTTAAAATAACATGACGCAGGCTTATTTAATCATGAGCCAGCTCTAAATAGGCCTACCTGTGAATGACTCAGTGGAAAAATGAAACATCACTCACGTTCTTCTTTTCAAGGCCCAAAACAGGCTCAACTGTCAGGAGACAATGTCGCATAAAACACCAACTTAAACCACTTACTGTCATCCTGTCGTCTCATGTTATGTAAAGCTGATGCAGTTTTAACATCACTCAAATAAAAATGAAGGTTGCTTTGTTTGGTTGGTGAAAGCTGAACTGACAATTTTCAACTGCCACTACTGCAGCTAACATCTCATATATATGATTCAGTCATGCGATGTTAGGTTAGTTAAATAACCTGTTAACACCACGTAGTTACAAAGGTAGCACTTCTAGTTTAAACCTGACGTGTGAACTTTAAAACCTCCCGTTCAGTTTCAGTTTCAGCGAGCTTTTACATGACGTTAGCTCGCCCAAGCTAACGCTCGCTAGCCGACAGTTAGAGCTAAATTAGCCTTTCGCGGCTACGACTTAGCTTTCTGTTAGCTCGCGTTAACTTCCCGTACAGGTTTAAAGCGTACACACACACTACTAATGGACTTGTTGCAGTGGGGCACTGTTTACCTTTAGACTCAAGGAGGAACTAGCTGATGCGTCTGTGAACTGCAGGTTTCCTCAACAGCGTGAGCCAGAAAAAAAACACTTCCGGTCATAACTTTGGATTCTTCTTCGTTGTAGTATTTCACGGTGGTTTCCATCAGCAGCTCGATTGTTTGGCGCCATCTACTGGACTGTGTAAATTAGCACAGGTGCCTTTCAAGGAAATCTGTGCTATGACAAAATTCATTTTTATAACAGCATAAACCATTGCTTTAAAACAAAAAAATATCACACTCTTTGTATTTGTCAATTTAATGTTTAAAAATAATCATTTTTAAGCTGTAAAGCAAATAATTAACTCTTTCACAGACTTATTCTGGCTGGCTTTATAAAAGGATTTGGAATGCTCGATAAGCAAACGTTCCACCTTTTTTCCCCTCACTTCCTCACACTTGTTTAGGCTTATTTAAATCAAGGACGACACGTACTACTGAACTGAGCTAAATGAGGTTAAAATAAATAAATAAGCTCAAACAAGACACTGAGAAAAGACACACATTTACAGATTGCTTTCATTAATGGACTACAGTGTTTGGTCATGCACCAAAGGCCCAGTGTGCAGTTTCCAATTGTCTGTAATATGGGAAATTGTTCTCCCATGAAATGAGAGCAAAATTTAATGGACCAAATAAAACATCCAAACTGCATATTGTGGCATGCTGCAATTTGAGTTTTTAAAAGTCGAAACAGACTTGAAATAAGAGTTTATAAGTAATGCAATACTGGTAAAAATATTTCACATTTGTTTTTGACATTTTGTACGATATAAAGCTTAATTCTTCCAATTTATACATAAAAACACATCACTTTAGCCATGTAGATGCCACCTGAAAGTAAAGAGTACAGTAACATTTCTTCACAACACATGCCTGTGACAAAACAACAAACATATGCATTTAAAGGGTTGCAACATAACTTTATTTGTTTTGTACAGTATTTCCACTGAACAACTTTAACTTTAATATATTTTCTTTACATTTTTTTTAATATTGTTGCCGTTTCCTATATGTATTTTTTTTCCCATGTTCATGTTTGTGTGTCATGTTCAGTTGAAGTGTATTAGTTTCTCGTCACTCATTCATACCGTCGGTAAAGTCAAGTCAAGTCACAGTATTTAAGATGGGTAAATTTTGAGCAAATGAAAAAAAAAAAACCCAAAAAAGAACAAAAAACAAGAATAGAGAAAATAAATACATGTAAAAGAAATGAGAAGACCAGAGCAGAGAATACATCAGCGCTGGTCAGTGATGGCATATGAAAAGTATTTTACAAACATGTAGCATTGTAAACATTTGTAGCGTAGACAACATTACTTGACCAAGCCAAGCATGGCTTTAGATTTTGATATAGACATGAACACCTTCTAGGACGGAAGACAAGTCAGATTTCGGGATATTTAGTGACGTCTATTCAATCCCCAATAGATAACAAGGTTCCTGATCATGCAAGCCTGACTATAGGACAAACTTTTATTCTAAACACAATTATCCAAAAATATAGCCCAAAATATCCTGATCAGGAAAAAGATCAAGAAAAGCAGAAAAAAAGGCTTGTATCCTCACCTCCTATTTCAATTCTTTTTTTTCTTCTGTGACGTGTTCTAATGAGGCTTTTTCATCCACTTCTCAGAAGTGATTAGAATTGCATCTGAATCCCTGTCAATGTATCATAACATACATATAGTTTAACTTATAATACTTTTTAATGTAAATAACTGCACAATTTCTGAATCCCAGATTTTTATCTTAGAAAAGTGTCAAGTAGTTGCCTCCGTTAGCTCCACCCCAGTGGAAGGAGCATCACCTTTGAGAGCAGTTTAAACAGGTGGATCTTTGCCTCCAGGGTGCCTGATTTTGGACAATATATTATTGCAGTCTTCTGGATTGTTACGCAGGTTTTTCGAACTCTCCAAACAGTACTTGGAACTCAAGAGAGAAGAAAAACAGAGGAGAGGGACTGAGCTATTGCGGCTTCTAATGAAAAGAAGCGAGTTTCGATGGACTGAAGCGAGCTCTCATTCATACGGAACTGGGTCGACACAAGCCAAATTACAAACTACTGAAAAAACAAAACATCAACTCAATCAGTTAAATCAGCCTCAAAGATGACGGAACTTTGGTAAACTAACTTTGACAGTAAGGTTAGTACATGAAATTGTCTGCTATGATAGTCGCTTCAGTTTCTGCGATTTGCATCATGTGCCACGTTTAAGTACTACAACATTTCTATCAGCGCAGTTTTCTGGGGTTTTTTTTGCTCGGAGAGGGGCTGGCTACAGACCAACACGTTGAAAAAAATGCTTAATATTATACTCTGTTTCCACAGCATGAAATCAATTCTTTGATTCCGAAATGTTTGCAGCTTAGCTATGCACAGTGAAAACCATTAAAGTTTAGAAGACTGTAAGAGTGGGGACCATCACACCAATGGAAAACGGGTCGGTGGAAAGACCAGTTTTATGAAGTCAATCGAGTCCTACCCCCATCCAGACAATTACACTTCCTTAATTCAATTCCTTATGTAGGTGCCCACAGTAAAGAATGCCACTCCTCCAAAGAAACAATGGCAAATAATGTAACTTTTAAAGATAAGGAAAATAGAGCAGCAATGTTTTGCACAATATGTGTGCACATTCAAGTAAATAAAAGATATAAAGAAAAAAAAAACAAATCTACAAGTCAAAGACAGATACATAAGAACCTCCAGTCTTTGTTGGTCGGATTGGCACTTTTGTGAATAGGAGTGCATTTTTCATTTTTCAGAAATATAAATATGTTTTCCTGGTTGATGCACTGATTTTTTTTTTCTTTTTTCTTTTCTTCAAACATTGCAATTCTGGCATTATTTTGTAGGCCAAGCGCAGAATTGGCCATGAAATCCAAGACTTCGGTTATAAATGCTCCTCTACACATCTTGTCATGTAGAGGTATGTTCTTGATGCTCAATTATACATGATTTGACCTCTTTTACAACTACGAGGAGCACGCATGTTCTGTGGATAACATTAACTAAGCCTCTCTAACATACTGTATGTTAATTAATGCTTTAACGGATGCACATAACTGTGGCAACTTGCACCACAATATTCCGCACTGACACAGGAAGTTCAATGTAAAAAATATAAAAGTGAAACCAAACTAGCAGAAAAAGAAGTATGTATATCCAAATCAAAGAAAAAATGTTGTAAGTGAAAAACACAATTAAAGTAATTGTGTCCACAGTTGTGATTTAATGTGAGGTCTAGTTTTAGTAATCCACAGAACAAGGGCTCCCAGACTCTGATAGGGACATAGTCATAGAGTCAATCAACCTCTTCCTCACACAGTGCCTGTCAGTCAAACATCACACGACCACAGTTCTGCTCATCCGCAACACCCGAACGCTGACCCCAGATCAGCTTCTGATCTAAGGTCAGCGTTTACAGGGCTAATTTAAACCATCGTAAGTCATGTGGCTAGAAACAACACAAAAAAGAAAAGAAAAAAAGGTTCAATGAGACCTTCGTGTGCGCCGAATCGCTTTTGAATTCAAGAAAAAAAAAAAAAGTATCTTTTTCATTTTCTCAATTAAAACAGAAAACAGTCTCAATTAAAACGCAACCAAGGGCAGCGTTTTTTTCTTTCGTTTTTTTTCATAAATAAAGAAAATATACTAAGTGCATTGAAACAAATAAACCTAAAAAAAAAAGAAATAGCCAAATTGGCAATTTTCAAACTTCGGAGAAAAATCCAAACTTTAACGCAAACCAAAAAAAGAAAAGAAAGAAAACCTATGGAAATGATTTTCTTTGCCACTAGCCACTCATCTGTGTGAGGTGTGTGTTCAGTGTCTGCTGGTGTTGTATGCAAGTGTGCATGAAGTGTGCGCAAATATATATATATATAAATGCAGATATATAAAAATTCAAGTATCCGTATACTTGAACTTCAGTTGCAGTTAGGCTTGTCACGTATCTGAGATTTATCCCTAGCCAAACTCTGGTTGTTGTTAGACCCACGAGGGGGAGAAAGAAGCGGCATTAGACTTTCCCAGCAGCCGGGCAGAGGATCGGCTATATACATCAATACCTATAATATCACAACGGACCCATGCAAAAAAATCATCATGTTTCTCATTGTGATAATGAATGCCATATAAGTTCTATATCGACTCTAACACTATACAAAAACACCAGCACCGTCACTACACTATCACTGCTAACACCATCAAACCAATACGCCCAGTGTGACCCAAATCCAGCTTGTTACAGCCACGTCTCACAGCGTCTTCACACTGTTCTCTGTGCCGGCTGTGTGTCTGGCCAGGGATACTCAGTGACAGTAGGCAGGGTAATATAACACCATGCAAAAAAACCCCACCGCATATAACTGGGGAGAGAGAGGGGGGAGTGCAGGGCCTTCGCTAAAACAGCACAGCAGCAACAGGTTTACACGGGGCATTGATAGTATCAGGAAATTAAAACTAGAAACATTATGTCCTCATCGTGTCTGTACCACAAGTGGCTTTATTTTGCCCCCATTTTGAACATCTATGATCGCTATAGTTCAGTTATATATTTATATATAAAAATAAATTTGCTTTGCTGCTGCTTCTGTCGGCTCTTCGTCCTCCCCTTTTTCCCCAGCTACGCCTCGTTTAATAGTTAGATCACTTCATAATTCAAATGTTTTGTTATTAATAACACAGCACACGACGAACATTGGATCTCTAACTATACCACCCTCAAAAACCTTGAATTTTCCTTTTCTTTTTCTGTTTTTTTTTTTTTTTTTAGATCTTTTATAATATCCTCTAAAAACCCCAGTCCCTTTTTCCAATATCCCATTCGGAGCCCCTCCTAAATCCAGATTATTCAGTTTTCTCTGTTTTTACACTTCTTCCCAACCTCGAACCCCTACCCCCCCCCCCCCCCCCCCCAAAAAAAAAAAAAAGAAAAGAAAAAAAAAAGAATCACACTTCTTTGCTTCAGCGTCAGAATTGGGGCCAGCAGAAAGCCCTTGACAGCGAGTGGGCATGTCGCCTCTGAAGCCACTGTACAGAGGTTTTTTTTGTGTTTTTTCAGCAGATATGCAGAGACCAGCCCTAAGCCAAATGATCAGAGAGACTCTTGGTTGCAAACGAAGTGCTTTCCATGGTAGGAAAAACCCCCACAAGTACTTAAAAAAAGGGAGCAGATAAATAAAGGGTTTTGGGAGGAAATAAAAAAAATTTAAAAAAAAAAAAAAAAAAAAAGGGAAAATGTTACATGTAATTTTGTTAAATTGCACTAAGTCAGACTGACATCAAGAGCTGGGCATATTTCACCTCATGCACCCCGGGGTCTGTTGCCTTTTTGCATTGGGGAGCAGGGGAGGGGTTGTGTGGGGTAATCCTGAAAATAGGAATGTCCCATTGGGAAAAAAAATCAAAGTATATATATAAAGATAATAACCAACAAACCATCGTTACTGCTAATGAGAGAACTTAAGATGTCTGTGTGTGCGTTTTAAAGTCATGGCAGACTCGCACTTTTGGCTGGATTATGTCCTCTTTTAAGCATAATGGAGTTTGTGTGCCGCTCCCCTGTTTCGCCAGCTGACATGTGAAGTCTGCCCTGCGAAGAAGTCAGTCCACTGGTTTGAGAGGGGGGAAACAGGGGTGTTTTATTTTGGAGAGCGGGACATAGTTTTAGTTTTCCTCCAAAGGATGGGGGTTGGGGGAGAGGGGATTTGTTTGTTTGTTTGTGGCGGGACAGTGGCAGATCATCAATAAAGGGAAGAGGGCGTGGAGGTATGACACAAGCATCTAAGGGGGCCCTCTATGAGATGGTGAGGTATGGAGAGGGGTTCAATGGGTGTATTTTTTTTTTTTTTTTTTTTTAAGAGTAGAGAGAGGTGGTGGTGGGGTGGGAGGGGGGTTGCTGCCTTATAGCTGGAAGCCCTCCATAGGGGCTTCCTGCTGGGGGAAAAGGAACTGCTGGTTGGCCTGGTCCACCTGGGGGGCTAGACTGTTGTCCTCATCCTCCACCCCGAAGTAGTGCTCGATCAGGTCGAAGGCCTTCTGGTAGATCTCCTGGTTGTCGTGACTCTGGAGGAACTCTATCTTGTCCAGACCTGGGCAGGAAAACAAAATTACACTTTTAATATAAAAATTATAATCACATCGATACCAGTACTATCACTTATATTGTTTTAATTAAAGTTTTTTGTTTCAGTGGACACTTTTAGCTCCTACCATTCATTGTAAGATTGAATATCGAGTAAGTAAAAAGCACATTTATTATCCAATTTTGCCTCTCTACATCCTCATATATCATATATGCTTTATTGCCCGTGTACAGATGTGTGTGTATTTGCTGTACACTACCATAGGCTTCTTCGATGAGGCTGCAGTATGGATTGACTCCGGTACCGTTGTTCTCCTGCTTAGCTTCCTGCTCGCCCAGCCTCAAGATGTTCTCGAGCCCGTTGAGAGCCACCTGAACTATCTTAGAGTCCATCACTGTCAGCAGGTCGCACAGGGGCTTAATGCAGCCCAGATTCACCAGATACCTACACAGAAAAACACACACAGGCCTGTAAAGACTGCACGGGTGTAACAACACATTTTCAGATCTGATCATCCATTTTCATTGCAGTGTTTTAACTTTTTAATTTATCTAATTCATTCACTTAATTTCAACTCATTTCAGATAATTCCTCATGGCTCATTCTCATTATCAGCACAATGGTACCCAAGTGTGCATAATATTGCCCTATTTTTTACTTTTTAATCACCAACTTTCTCTGTGGGGAGATTCATTTTTCCAAATGATTTAGCCTGAGTCATTCTTATCCTAATCAATCATTCTGAATACAGCAGTTTCTTTACTGTGAGTCTGACCTGATCTGTTCTGGTGTTCCTCCGGACGTGGCGTTGGTGATGGCCCAGGCCGCCTCTTTCCTGGTCCTGAACTCTGCTTTCTGCAGGATGTCGATCAGCACTGGGAAGATGTTGGCATCAATGACCGTCTGTGGAACAGGATAAAATAGAAAGATCAGGGGAGCGTCTCATGAATCAGCTGCAATAGTTACGACATATTTACTCTAAAATCAATCATGTTCTTAATCGTCTTTATTAAAGATACTATAGGTATTTGGAATAATCCAATCTATATTTTATATTAAGTGTAATTACATACATAAATAAGCTGTTGGTCAGCTGGTGATAACTGAAACTATTAGCCAATTTTACTGCAGCATTTTCAAACATGATGTAAACTGATTAAAACAACTCCTTAATGGTATTAGAAAACATTCATGATTTAAATATATTTGTATTAAGTGCTCTAGCCCTTTTATTTAAAAGGCTTTAATTACATTTGACCATTAAAACATTTAACATATGTATTAGAGTTACCACATGCAGCACAGAATCATATTAGAGGATTTAAAATAAGATGACAGCACATAAACACAAAAGAAAAACATTTTCTAAAGTGAAAGAAGAATCATTCAGAGGGAAAAGGATACAGAATAAACACAGAAATCACTGCTAATATTTGTCCTCTTAAGTGTGTAATAGCAAACTTTTATATTGATGCGGTTACTACAAAACGATACAGCACAGTAAAGTGAGTTTCTGCTGCTGAGGTTGGAGAGGATTACTGATGGAAAATGTCAGAGTGCACTTTAAACGTATACTGTAATGAATCAGTGTGAACTTTTTCTAGGTAAGATCATGCCCAAAAAATATTTGTATCTTCTCTGATAGAATGAATTGTCAAGTGATGTTGCTCTGTGAAAAGCTCTTTTTACAGTCTGATTGACTATACAGAATACAGAAAAACATAGTATTGTATTTACCTCAATTGCTTGCAATCCAAATCAATCTATTAACTAACCATGAGAAAACTGGTTTGTTGCAGGTGTGTGTGTCTCACCTGTATCTGTGCTCGGTTTCCTGCTGTGATGTTTGAGATGGTCCAGCAGGCCTCTTTGCGGATAGACTCTTTAGCGCTGCTGAGAAGGTGCAGCAGACAGGGCAGGGCCGAGCAGTTCAACACCACCTACACAACGGCAACGCAGTGGATCAGAACCTTAAAGAGCATGCTATATCCAACAATGATTTAATCTCTCCAATAATATATCACTGTGCAGCCACAGCTCAACATAATACAGCAAAGGGACACACTGCCAAATAGATGAAATATTCCTTTATTGTGATCAACGTGGCAAGTGTTGATTAGCTTGTCAAGCTACTTTTATGACACTGTAAATCAAGATGGAGAGTTTCTTGAGATTTAACATCCTCGCCATGTGGATTGCAATAAAATACACCCTTAATGCAGCAGTGTTTTCATGTGTTTTTAAATATTTTTATCTTGTTATGTTGTGACTCTCTCCCCATGAAAAGAGATTGAAGTTTAATATCCTCTCACCTGTGTCTGGATGTCATCTCCAGTGACGATGTTTCCTACAGCTCTCAAAGCAGGAGAGGCCACTTTATAGTCTGTGTGCCTGCAGACGGGGAGGGGAGAGAATAGTAAAGGACTTAACAAGTCAAATTTACCGTGACGGAGACGACAGAGACTAAAGCGTGGCCTTACATGAGTAGTTCTACGAGGCGCCTGCAGACGCCGGAGTCGATGACAGCCTGGATCTTGTCGTTGGGGCCGTCTGAGAGGTAGGACAGTGCCCAGCAGGCGTCTGCCAGCAAGTCTGGGTCGCTGCTAAATAAAAGCCTGGAGAGTACTGGCAGACAGGGTGACACCTAGACAACGCAGATGCAACACAAACATATGATGAGAGCTGTTTGAACTGAGTCGTGCTGAAACGTCAAGTCGAAAACTGTTCAGTAGATTAGCCGCTGTGGGGGACTAACATGTCACACTAAGCAAAGCACAGGTGTGTATAATAAAATCTATGATGGCAGTCTCCTGTTTAGCTGCTTCAGTGTCAGAGTGCTGCAATGCTGGCTCACTGTCACACTGTCATGACTTACAGGGACGCTTAAATAGAACAAACCCATCGTTAATGTTATTAATAACACCTGAACTTTTCCTACAATGACCAGTCAAAATGTCTGCAGTGAATCAAAATGGTTTTACGTGATACTATTTATGTAAGTCAGGTGGAACTCTGTGGTTTAGGAACAATATTTAATGAACTTCAGCTATAGATCAAGTTTTTATATGAATTTCAGTGTTAATCCATCACTTCTCAAATTAGAATTTTCGATGTTGACGGCACCTTTTCAAAAGCAGGTGGAGGGTTTTTTCCTCTACAGAGATTAGATAGAGCCCACACTGCATTCCTAGTCATGGTCAGTCTAGTGGATTTGGTCAGAAGCCTGAAATGAGAGAAAAAAAAAAAACCCTCATTGCATAAGACCCATCACACATTTGCCATAGGTGTAACAGCTCGAGGTTTGAATAGATAGTGGATTTACATTAATAGTGGTGGAAGGATGTTGCAGTTCAGCACATAGTCCCTGCACACTGCGCTATCCCCCGCAATGTTACCCAAGGCCCACACTGCCTGCAGAGGGGGGAAAAAACATAGGTGAAATGAGTGGAACAATACAATACAAACACTAATCGTTACACTGATCAAAGTGTGTGTGTGTTACCTGTTCTTGGACGTCCTCAAAGTCCGAGTTAAGTAATTCTATAAAGATTGGCACAGCTCCAGCCTCAATCACCGTCTTTGTCTGCATGGATGTGCCTGATGCTATGTTGGTCAGTGCCCAAGCTGCTTCAAACTACAGCACAGAAAGAAAAAAGTGGCATTTAAAACATTTTCTACCATGGACCCATAATGTGAAGAAACTTATATTTCAATTCATTTTACATTAGTCAGCAACTGAAGTGTTGATGACAATGGACACCTGGCTGCTTTGTGCAGAGCAGCAAAACAAAATCTGTTTAATGCAAAGCTATGTATTGCTTTGACTTGCTAACCATCAGATAGAGTGTATCTGATGGTCTGCGTCAACAAAATCTCAGGCGGTATGCTGTGTATAACTGAATGGAATGCATCTGATAATGTTTAAGGAGGTTAGCTGCAGCCAGGATGTCAGGTGACATGTCCTGATTCAGGATGTCAGGTGACATGTCCTGATTCATCAGTGAGGCACACATTTTATCACTAGATGTCTATTAACTTTTGATGTGTTGTACAGCGAGGAGGTTTGAACTGTGAGTGTTTTTTTCATAGACTGACCTGTAGTGTGCAGTTGACACTTTTCTTCAGGAACTCTACAAACCTCTCCACAACTCCAGGCGTGTTTATAACTTCATCGATTGGTGGGTTAGGCTCTGAAAGGAACAGGTGTAATACAGCATGTAAGTATAGTTGTTTAGTCAGTGACTGTTACGTGGAGTCATGATGAGGACACATACCAACCTTTGGAAAGTAGTTTTCTGAATTTTTGTGTTGTGGTGAGCTGAAGCTCTGGGTCCTCTGAAAAGAGCATCTCCACCATGTCTCTGGTGATGACTCCTTCCTGCAACAAACACATGCACAAGCACTCTGAACACTTCCATCCACTAAACATGGACTCCAGAGATCTCAACCGACAGACTGCAGATCCCTACCAGATGTGTCTCCCTTACAGTCGAGATGGTGATGAAGATAACACACAGGAATTTACTCATCTCGTGCCTAACTTGAGCAGATCATAACATATTGGGTATGGAATTCATCTGCAGACGCTCTGGTTCAAACTTTTCTATAGAAAAATGTAGCCTGCAACAGACTAATTAATCAGTTTTAGCCTTGCTCACTGCCATTAATAACTTGTTTCGATTGCCTGCCTATTGTGTATATGTGTGCGTCTAATCCTTTTTAGTGTTTTTATGCCTCTCAAGCAGCCACAGGGTTCAGCTGCTCCTTCCACAGGTTAGAGTTAGGCAGTGAGGTTTTATTTTCATTTAGTTTCTTTTAAATATGGAAATATAGTTGTAGCTTTTGTTTTAAAGAGCTAACTTTTGGTAATTGATTTGAACAGCACTCACAGGCTCTTAACTTTGCAGTTTTCCTTTTGCATTTTTGTATTAAACAATCTAATTTCCTGGTTAATAAATAACTTTTTTGGGTGCTTTCCTTTCCCTTAAAGCTCTGGGTCGTAATATACTTTTCTTTAAGTCGTAACACATATCATAAGATGGTGAGGACTGCTGAAAAGATGAAAGTCTAAGCTTTATGATGGGCTCATGAGGAATGGCATTATAAAATAGGTTCTTTCAAAAATTGAGAAATCACTGCAACCATGAGAGTCTTTGAGCTCAAGTCATAAATGTGCACAAAAAAATATTTGGCTGATGGGTCCAGTAGTGTGTGAGATAAGCTGCAGACAGATACACACACACACACCACCAAACGCATGATCTCCTCCAGGCTTACGGCCGGCAGAGATAACAAAACGGAAACACGATGTAAAATAAACCTCCGGTGGGTCCTATGTAATCCCCTCTTTGTCTACGCTGTGCGAGTGCACTCACTGTTACTGCAGAGCTGAGGTGGGAGTCCACCAGTGGACTCTCGAACATGGCTTCCTCTTCATTGAGAACGTCCACATTCCTCCTCTTGAAAAGCTGCGATCACAGAATCATCAGAGTCAACAGAGACACGTTTGGGCCAGACTGTTTCCACTACACACACACACACATAGACTACAAAAACTGATAAACTCAAACTGGGAAATAAAAGGACTGATAAAGATTTGTTGAGGTTTTGGTGCGTTACCTGTTGTTCTCGTTTCTGTTTCCTGAGTTGGATGCCCTCCTCCTCTCTCCTGCGCCTCATCTCTTCTGGGTTCAGTGCTTTGTTCTTGTAGCGGTTCATCCTGTAGTTATCCTTGGCCGGACTGGCTGACGGCTCTGATGGGCGACACACAGGTAAACATCACGATAAATCAGTAAAGTAGGAAACTATCGAAGTCGAACCTAATGAGAACTCCATGTGTTAAGACAAAGTTTGTATTTGTTTTGTTCCCCTTGCATCTCTAATAATAGGCCCGTGATGATGAAACAGCATGTACACAGGTCTATATATAAAAAAAAGCCCTTGAATAAACAGGCTCAGAGACTGGACAACGCGGCCCAAAAATACACAGACATGCAAACACACACTGCAAAGCTATTCATCAACTAGTCAGCTGGCGGCTAGAACAAATGTAATTATTCAGTGCGGTTAATTCGCAGAGTTAGCATAAACCGGTGCCCACACAGGACAAACTGTCCATTCTCAGCATTTGTGCAGTCATGCCACCAGCACAGGGCACCGAGCAGAACCCTGAGTCACCCGGGGCAACGAGAGAGACAGAGAGAAAGACAGAAAAAGAGAGAGAGAGAGGTAGGGACAACATTGAAACCTGCCACCGGCGCAGAATGGTGCCAACCTTCTGTGCCAAAAACGCCCCGTCGTAACAGCGGAGAGGGGGGTTTCCGAGGTTAAATATCGGAACGGGTGGCGCAAATTGAGGTCATGCTTTCGTTTAAGGGCATCAACACAACACAAGCAGGCTCGTTGAAAAGCTTATGCATGTGTGTGTAATGTGTCCAGACGGTAAAGCCACAGGCGCAGGGGGGCGGCACACGGGCACATGTTGCGACTGGATGCTCTCGTTTTTCTGTAGCATGTTTGTTACATTAGCCGGCGTGTGTGTGTGAATGGTTTGGGCTTCATGGCACAGAAATAACCCAGCTGAGAGGAGGTCTACGCCGGCTTTACACTGGAGGAAATAAAGCAGAATGTTGAGGAGGAGATCAATCATTTATTAACTAACAGCAGAGTGATTGATGCAGTTTTAGATGCTGATGTTTTGGATGAGCTACTACTGAGATTTCAGCAACCGCCTTAAAACAACAGGGATGCAAATCGTCTGTTATTTAGAGGGTACAGTCTCAGTAGCAGATATATCTAAACCTCTACAAACCATCTGCAGGCCTACACACTATCAGTTGTTGTGGGATTTTTGGCAACTAACCCAACCAATTCAAGGACACTTTTCCAATACTAATAAAAAAAGGAAACCTGAAACTATAATGACTAGAAGGTTGTGATCCAGCTTGATTTCTGTGTATATTTGGTTGGATTAATATTAAAAACTGCCCCTCTTTCTTTGTCCTTTTTAAACATATACTTTACCAGTAGTGATCCTGTCAATTACAAATGCTGAGAGAGGAAAAAACAGGTTTGATTATGTGCAGGAATAGTCTGGAAAAACTTGGGGACCTCTAGTGTCACATGTGCGATGCAATACGTCAATACATTTTCTCACTGGTCTTAGCAATCGAGCAAAAATGTTCCATGTGATCTCCCAGCTCACCGATTCCCACTTGCATCCTCCCACTACTTTTAATAAGAACAATTAATTCAATATAACTTAATCGTATTAAGACCAGCGTGTAATCCGGCGCATTTGAAGAGGCTGACTGACATGAGCTAACGCGGCTAACACTGATGCTAGCACTCAAATGAGTGGCTAAAAATATGACGATTAACTTCTGTCAGCTCACAGGCGACGACGTAAAGCCTTTTATTAGTTGTTGAGAGCCTCTTATCGAGTCGTAATCGTCGCACAAACGAAATAGTACCAAGCAAACAGCTACATGACGTGTGAAATGTCTAGATAGCGGTAACTTTGCTAACATTACCGCTATCCACATTGCTAGAGGTAAATGAACAACAGTAGCCAGAGTGACAGGCGAATATAACGGTACAATTGCTGATAAGAAAACATATTTTGATATAACAGATAGTAACTTTAAACCTGAGCTATATATATGTGTGTGTGTCCCCACCTATTATAAGAAAAGACGGCACGGTGCGGTGCTAACCTAGTTAGCCATTAGCCTTACGTTAGTTTCTTTAAGTTTGCTAACAGATGTCACTGGTTGTTTTTTCTTATCAGAACTATGTTAGTTCACCTTGTATGATACATGGTAGTAAATGAAACATTGTCATAACACTCTATAGTTGTATACGTAGCAAGTGTACTTACTGGCGTTGCTAAAGCTACGCAGCAAAGTTAAGTAGCAGCCTAGCAGCTAACGAGCTAACAGGCTAAATAACAGTGACAGGGTTTCATAACCATCACTCCCGACGACACACGGCGCAACCTTTAACCAGCTAAATGTAACATCTGTGATCCTGATTTATCGATCAAGCTTACCCATTGTGTCCTATGTGGTTTGAGTGTATCACGTCGTGTAGATATGAGTCAATTTTAAATCCTTTCTCTCTTCTAGCTTTCCAGAATTTGCTCTTGTAAGCAATATGTCTGCCGGGAGACGGAAACGTCAAAATATAACACCGACTTCCTGCCACCAGAGGACGCTCCAGCTTCACTAAACACTTCACACATTTAGACACACAGTAGAAGATAATACCAACTATATTTAGGGTTGGATTTATTTAATTAAAAAAAGGATACACTAGTCAGTCATGTTAGCCTCCTACTAGGCACCCACAAGCCTGAAAAATAATGTACTCCAATAAGGTTAGTGTTCTTCAACCCTGATCACAGTCATAACCCTGGTCTCAATTAAAAGGTAAATCTTTACATTTCTCAACCCAAAAAATCTGAATGAATAGAAGTGATCCTGAAAATAATGCCACCAAGGTTTAAGTGTCCCACAGGTGAGACAGTATCGCTTAGCAGGTAAAGCTGAACTGTCCCAGTTCATTCATAAAGACAATATCAAACCAGTCCTTAGGGGAGGACAAGTGGACACATGACTTAATGTTAACATGTTGTAGTCTTCCAAAAGCCACTGTTTCTCTCCACTGTCTCAATTTTGCATACCCTCTGGCATGGTTCTCTCTGTCTTGGATCTTCCTCTGTTCCCCTGGCTTTGAAATGGTGTGTGAGAGAGAGACAGAAAGGATGTGTATGTGTGTGTGTGAACCGTCAAGGCACCCCAGTGCTTTCTCAAATTGAATGTGACACAATAATACAGGTGAGGGGCATCCATGGTCAATTTGCTGGGAGCAGGTAGTAGTAAATTACTGCACTATATTGCAATGCAGTATTGTCCTCTGACACAGGCTCCCCGAGGAGGCATGAAGAGACACACCAGAAAAATACTTTAGGGGGCAATGTTGTACAAATAAAATGATAGCAACGGGTCACACACTGCTGTCAGGCTTCCCCTATTAGAAAGGATGTGGGAGGTCAAGTCAACTCGAGCACGACTGAGATACTTTCCCATGATTACAATTTCTTAGCAGACAAGAATAAATATTGTTCATAGATTCAGGCTCTTTCAGAGTAGACGAGGGTTCTGGGTTGAGCTTCATTCAACCGAGCCATGAGGGCTGACAGTTCACATCCTTTAGCAGGTGTGCTGGCACAGAGATGAATCAAAAGACACTGCTTACTGGAGAGCAGCTCTCCACCGGTATCAAATAACACAAACACACAGGACCAATTTGTGCTATGGTGGCAGCATTCAAATGCACTCATATCCAGTCGGCAGGGCTGTAGCTGGGGCTCATCCAATCCGATTTCACAGGGTCTTCTACCTTTCTCATTTCTAGGCCTGCTGAAGCACATCATACAGCAGCCTACACTTTGCAGAGAAGCAAAGGCTATCCATTAGTTAATGCCATAGTGTAAAAACTGCCTGTGTAATGGAATCATGAGAGCAAAGCAAGGCCTATAACCGAACTGAAGCACATAGGCAACGATCCATTCTGTCGTAGTCTCGCACTCACCATCATCTCATTATGACGATATAATAAACACTAGAAATCAATACCCACTTTTCACACCCACAATCAAACTGCTGTAAATTAAAGAGAAAAAAGATCTAAATTAACGAAGAGGAAGACCTCTCCTGCCGACCTCATTAGTGGCCATTGCTCATCCAGGCTAAGTCAGCAATATTGAGAAACCGCACTGCATTTCCAACAAGCAAATTAACACCGCTGCCACAGCACAATGAGAGCTACAATTAGGTCTTGATTAAGTGCAATTTCATCAAAATGAGTTTTTAGTTTTGTCTGAGAGGAAGATACAGTATTTGTTAATTGTATTTCTGCTGCAGGGCCCTTCTCTGTGACCAGATTTTGAAGGAATTAGAAGAGCTTTGTCTAGAGATCTGCACATCTATGTACATGTTTGCTGAATGATTGCATGACTGATGATATAAATGCGTTTCACTTGTGTAGAGTCTACGTTATCCAGCCAAGAGGTTTCATAGGCAAATGTCTGCCCTGTTTTTCATCATGCTCCTGGCTTCCTATTCATGATGAAACATCACATAGGTCTCTCATCTCTGCAGGTGGAAACCACAGCAACAAAAAAAAATCTTTTACCCGGACAAAACTAATATGTCCCACATAAGGAGGCTAATTACATCAAAGAGCATGTTTGCGGTGTAAAAACCCAATTATGAAGCGTCAAAAGCTGTTTAGTTTTGATTGTGCTTATTGGATTGCGTAAATATACCCGGTTTAAACGGCCCCTTAATTCAATTACACTCAATATGATAATAAGGCTAGTTTGCTGAAATGTGAGAATGTGGTTGGGCCGCCTGTGGGAGAGAGAACATCTGCAAGACTCTGTGCTGAACGCTTTGTGTGAGAGTAATAAAGAGTGAGAGAGATAACGCCATGGGGAGGATAGTATGTCGAGAGAGCAGTGTGACAGTGCATGTGAGGCGTGAATGGAAGAGAGGATATACTGTATGTCTTCATAATATAGTGTTGAAAATCCATTCAGCACTGTCCATTCCTTACTTTTTTTTATCTGAGGACTGGGGCCCCCCTCTCTCTCGCTCTCTCTTGCTCTCTCTCGCTCCCCATCTCTCTGTCTCCCCCTCGCTTTCCGACATCTACCAGGTGCTGGAGCAGATAAGTAAGATGCTGAGTAGGTAATTTTAGAATATTCTTGTGGATCATTCGATCATTCTTCGCATGTGAGGGAGAGATTTGTGGGAACCATTTGAATACTAATGTGTAATTTTCACCTCACGGGATAAAACACTCGGAGAAACAAATCTGTAGCTGGGTAGTGAAAGCACTGACTAAAAATGACATTGAGCATATTGACATATTGAGCAAATATGACAACCACTTTTCAGTTGAGACGGAAAGAGCTGTGCAGATCTCAATTTATCTCCAACTGTCTGTCTGGGTTGTCCTGGTGTGATGATCCATCTGTCTCAATCCAATCAGACCTCTCAGGCCATCTTATGGTTGTTATTTATAGCACTGGTTCTTCTAATTTCCAGAGGTTGCCAGATGGTTGTGGAAAAAAACATAAAATAACACATTTTAGACTGAGGAATGTTTTTTACATTACACCGTCTGTACCAGTGATATCATTTGTTTTAGAGTAGATTTTATTAAGTGTTTTTCTTGGACACCCAAAAAAGAAAAATTTCAGATTCATTTATTATTATCATTTCACAACACAAGCTTGTATAACGAAATATAGTTTGTACTCTTTATGCTACTCACAAAAAGAGAAATTATATAAATGGATTAATAAATAATAGGTTATAAAAAATAAAACTTATTTTATGTTGGAGTGTGGAGGAAGAACTGAGGAGTCTCACAGTCTGAGAACAAGAAGCTGCTCTGTAGTCTGGTGGTGGAACAGTGGATATTTCTGTATCTCTTGCCAGACAGCAGCAGGGTGAACAAGCTGTGGTTGGGGTGGATGTTGTTTTTCACTATCCTTGGAGCTCTGTGCAGGCACCTCACCTCACCTCACCTCACCTATATATCACTGATGCTCAGTAGATGGGTACCAATGATGTTCTGTGGGGTTTTATTGACCTGCTGCAGAGCCTTCCTGCCTTGGGCCTTTTATATCACATACCAATTTGTGATGTTTGCAGTCAGGATTCTTGCTCCTCTGTAAAATGTAACAAGAACTTGGAAGGCAAATTTTGTTTTCTTCAGTTCCTTTAAGAAATACAGTCATCCCTGAGCTTGGGTGGAGATTTGTGATGTCCAATACAGGTTCTCTGTGATGCTGATTCACAGGAACCTAAAACTGCTCACCTGCTCCACTGCTCCACATCAGCTCCTTGGTGTTGTTGCAGTAGGTTGTTCTCTGTGCAACCCAATATAGACTCTCATTGTTTGAAATCTGGCTGATGACGGTGGTGTCGTCCTCGAACTTGAGTTCTCTCGATGTTGGGGGTTGCGGTCATGGATGTACAGCATGAATAGAAGGGGGCTGAACAAACTACCCCGGGGCACTCCTGTGTTGCAGAATGTGATGCTCAAGCCCAAATGTTTCAATCAGTTTCCAGGGGGAGATTGTATTAAATGCTGAGCTGAAATCAACTAACAGCATTCTGATATAGGTGTTGTTATTTTCAAGTGGAGGACATTGGAGATGGCATCCTCTGTGGATCTGTATGCAAACTGGTGATGGGATGTTGTCTTTGATGTGCTTGAGAACCAGTTTTTTAAACTTCATTAGAATAGGGGTGAGTGCCACAGGACGGTAGTCATTTAAACTAGATACTAAGACTTTTTAGGTAAAGGTGATGGCTTAAAGCAGGTGGGAACCCCCTCCAATGACATTGAGATGTTAAAAACGTCAATAATAACATGCTGGTTGGCATGTTTTTAGTACACAGGCAGGGATGTTATCCAGGCCCAGCAGCTTTATTCATGTTCACTCTCAGCAGGATTCTTCTCACATCCGCTGTGGATACTGATAGTGGCAGGTCCTCTGGAGGCGGAGTAGACTTTACAGCTGACTCTTTGTTGAGGATATCAAAGCGTGCATATAATGAGTTCAGCTCATCTGCCAACTTGGCCTCACATATTATAGGGGTGCTCCTTCTTTTGAAGCCTGTGATGTTCTGGATCGCCTGCCACATATCTTAGGTGTTGGTGTTGAGGTCTCTTTCCAGTATCTGCTAATGTCTCCACTTTGCCTCCTTGATGCCAGCTTTCAGTCTTGCTATAGTGGTGTTGCATGCTTCCTTGTCACCTAACTGGAAGGCAGCTTTTTTGGCTCTGGAAAGGGCCCTCACCACTCCATTCGTCCAGGCTTTCTGGTAGGGGAATGATTTTATTGTCTTTGTGATCACCACATCATCAGCACAGTTGCTGAGTTTTGCTAGCTATCACATGGAACAACTACAGAGCTATCGCTTCTAAGAAAAAGTATTCCAGCTCAAGACTCCAGGCGGTGTCTTAAGATGGGTCACCTGAAAGTCCAACAGCAGCACCATCAACTGAGAAACGAAGTGAGATCTGATCATGTAGTTAGTGGAGACACATTCTAATGCTAGGTACTTAGAATTGTCCACTTGTGATCGGATTCTCAAAGTTGTCTGTTAATGTCAGATGTGAACAGGTTGAGTGTATAACCTAACCTTTCTATTATCTATTTCATCTATCTATTATATTTTTAGGCTTATGTTTGGTTACTGTGTGTGTACCATGTATTCCTCATGTTGTGAGGACATTAATCTGTTTACAATCATGTGGGGACTCGCCTCCCTTTTGGGGACAAAAAAATATTCATAATAGTGTAAATCGTTAATTTTATTTTTATTTGTGTTTATTCGCTCCAAACAGTCAAAACACCAGCTTTATGTTACCTGTAAATTTGCTAGCAATGGATGTGGGGATGTGTTCAGTTCAACCTCTGAACTCAGAACTCATGAGAAACTGGTTCATTCTGTCATTAACCCCAATCGCCTTCATTTTCCTCTTTTCTCTGTATGTTTATGAAACCTATCTTAAACCTCTGGATTACCTGGACATTTTTCACTCAAGTTAAAACATTGTACGAGCAAATCCGCATGTACGAGCAAATCTGCATGTACTAGCGTCTTTCCATTGACTTTATATGTAATCACACCACATTTAAATTTAAAATGTGCAGAGAGAAGAGATTTCATTCAAAACTGAGTGTGCAACCCGTCATGACTGAATGAATGTACTGATTATAATGTCATCGACAAAGAAACCACATTTAACGACAACAGGTCACGCCATGGCTGACTCCTGAGCCATAAAACAAGGTCAGCGTTTTGGATTGGTGCATGCCTAATATTGACCCCGACCTATATTCTTTGGGAACCCAACATCATCGTTCGTCCTGTGCATCCCCGCCTTCATGCAGAGCTTGTTAGCTGGATGGCTCATCAACCGAGTCAAATTATCCTGTGAAATAGCGCAGCGATGTCACAGCGTGGGCTGATGTGGCAGCATGTAATGCAACAGTCTGATGCCAAAGAGTTAGAGAGAGGTCGACAGAGAGAGAGAGAGAGAGAGAGTGAGGGATGGGGGGGGCAGTCTTGCATCAGAGAGCACTTAGGGATGCCAGCAGAGTAGATGAAGCAAAGAGATCAATATGGCACAATTATTGTACACACTGTAATTGATGAACACGTGGCTCAGGAAGACTTCCTCTCCACTCTCTAAACCTTACAAGCCAATTTCAGCCCAATCGAACCGGCTCAATAAGGCCTATTAACTCGAAGTGCTTTTATTTACCTGCGATGCGGCTTGCCATCGACTATCAGGGGACATCCCTTTTCTTTTTACAATGCAGCACATTCAGTTCTTTCAGATTAACATTACACTCAGCTGCCATGTATAATACCTGAAATACCAGCTCTCTCAACTCAACTTCTTGCCATGCCTCCTGGGCAGAAAATGTAACACAGAAAATAAAAATAGTCGTCAAATTATTCAGCTTTGAATCCAGCTGGGATACTTTAATTAAAGCACTTTGATAGTTACTCTCCAGCATTTCCAGTCCCACTATGGCTTGCTCTGATGTAAGAATAGGACAGGAGTGACCATAAAAGTGATGTGTATGGCTGTGGATGTGCTGGAGCACCTAACTACCTCACTACGGGGCTTTCACAGCCTCCCTGCGGTGGCTATAAATCCACCCTGTGATTGGAGAGCGGAGGTAATGAGGGGGCCTGGTGCACTATGCAGGCACACACACACACTCACACACATCTCTCTGTAAATAACACCACCACTGACCCTGACAGCAGTCTGATCATCTTGGTCTGCCACAATCACCTTCTTCCAGTAAATCTATCTAATTAACTCCGCAGCTGAAATCAAAGAGTCTCTCCTCCAGTCAGTCAGAGGTTGCTGTGCCGTAATAGTTCCTGACAAGACACAAAATTAACGGAATGAAATTAAAATGCTTTTTCCTCTGTATTCTTGCTTTTCTCGACAGTATTAATTGTTGTTTTCAAACGTGTTGGACGTGTGGAATTAATGGTCACAGGAAACAATTTCAGTCGAGGCGGACGAACGGCTTCTAAGTTAACTTCAAAAAACAAGGCTGGAATTTTCTCTGACAGCATGTCACGTATCTGGATGTATTCCTGTACTGTGCTTAATGCTGCGCCGCCGCCGCTTGTTTTTCAAACGGTCTATTATTGATGTAACAGACAGATTGAGTGGAAAATGGGGGAAACAGCACGGCTTCATGATAAGTGGATTAACAAATTGCCTCCCTGGCCTTTCGCTGGCTTGCAAAGTGCCTTTCTTGTTCTTTACTTTTGACTGCTACCAAACCAAGCCCAACCTCTACTGACCTTTCACATGTAGCATCTGAGTAATTGAATGAGAACCTGGATAAAGTTAATTGGCTGTTTCCATATACTCTGAAAGCTGCTGATAATTAATCAGAGAGAACAAAAGCCACTACATCACCACCTAATTATGGGTGAGCACTTGGCAGGCTCGACACACTGGATCCTCGTCGGTGTGTTTCTTCTTTTATCTGCAGAATGTTTGTGTGTGAGTCTCTTTGTGTGTGTGTGTGTGTGTGTGTGTCTTTCACGCACAAGCATTTGTTACCTGCAGTTCTGCCTCATTACGTTCTTAACAATAGGTTTTGATTATCACAAGCAAAACATTCTTGTAACATATTTCTGATATTTGGAATCATTTCTCAAAATCTAATTAGCTAATATTATGGAGTGTCAGCGAAATGTGTGAGTGGGTTTTTCAAAGATTAGAAACTCCAGCCTTGACTTTTGTGTATCAGTTATTGAGAAATGTAGATTAGTTAAAGGGAACGATTTATCTTTTCACACATGCAGGTCTGTTTTGTACCAGAGTTTTTCTTGTGTTTGTTTTTAAACACTGCAAATAGAATATTCATGGCCAAGTATTATAAAAAAAAACTCATGTTTAGCTAAGGTTAATGCACAACCCACACAACCTAGCCTTCAATTTTCAGAGTAAACATACAAAAAAAGACTAAGAGTCTACAGCCATGGCTAGCATGTATGCATAACTCATATCTCAACATGACAAAGAGAACTAACTTGATTAAAATGTGATGTTAACAAGATATGTGAGTCATTGAATAGCCTGTTGATTTGTTTTTGACTGATCGATCATTGATCAGTTCATTCTGGCTTTTTTTTAAAAATCTTAAAATGCAAAAAAAAGAATGTAAAGATTACCACTTGCTCTAAAACTTGCAATAATTAAGGCCAGCTCTATTTAATTTAAAAGATGATTGAATTCATTATCTCATCTCGTCAGTCCCTGTTATGATTCTGAATATGAAAACCATCTTTTAGTCACCCACTGGTGGGATAAATAACAGCATCCCTTTTTACCAGACACTTAGTTTTATCTATGCACCGGTTTGTTCCATAATCAATTAATTAATCATTTTGCCATCAGAGACTTCAGTTCGATGTCTGATGTTGTCACCGGCTTTTATTAAATCATTTCATCAGGCAGGTCTTCTCTATCTTCCACATGATTGCATCGCCATCTGAAAAGTGAAGAATGTTTTCTCGTCTCCTTCTGTGTTTCCTCTCTTTCCATTTTTCTGCCCAACCCTCTGTGCCTGTGGCATCAGCCTTTTATTAAGGGATGTAATATCCACCATACCATAGGGCCAGTATTCCTCAGGGCTTCTCTCCCTCTCTCTTCCCCCCTTCTCTGTCTACATTATTTGCACACACAAACACACACCCACATAACCACACACGCTCGGCATGGCAGGAGCTCCATCTTAAAGAAATGAGGGGAGCAGGGGAGCAATTAGATTCAGATGGAGACTTTTTAATGTGAATTCCTCTCCAATGCTGTGCTGTTTCCCTCTGGAGAATTCTCAAAGTCAAATATAGGATCTTTGATCATTTACAGCCATATGGCACGGCGAGGCATGAACCAACATGATGTGTGTAAACGCATCTGACTGTCTGCAAGGTCACACAATGCAAAATTGATTCAAATGGCATACCTCGTCCCTAGTTACAGATTCAACCGAAAAGTCAGATATGAGGTGTTACTCCCAAGTTTGTTTCCGAAAATATCTGCAAAATGAACTTGGTTGGAAATTAGTGGAGTTATTTCACTGAGGAAGGTCCAATGCTGATGTGACCTTTGAGATGAGGAAATTAGTTAGCAGTAAGTTTTATTGGACCATACAGACTTTGCCTCCTTGTCAAGAATGCCTATTTATGATCAACGCCTGAAGAGGTTCAGCAAGGTCGATGTAATTTCCTGAATTAACCTAATTACGATGGGCAGTTAAAGGAAAGAGGCAGAGATTGTGTTCGGGTTGGGGAGGATGTGGGAGAAAGAAAGCAGCAGAGAAGCAAAAGTGTAGACATGGTTGGAATCCCCTGATGCTGGAATTAACCACAGCCTGTTTGGTTACTGGTCGACAACTTAGGTTATCTGCACACACAGATGTGGATGAGATCAATACATTTAATTTGTACCTCACTTTTGATTCATAGTGAAACTCAAAATGTTACAGTCTTAATAATATAGGACACACAGTGTAAAGAACATAGTAATATGAATGAAGATGAAACAGCCTTCTTGAATAGACAGGTTTTAGGCCTTTTTCTAAAAGAGTCTAGGGTCTATGCTACCTTAATGGTTAGGAAGGCTATTCCAAAAGGCTCGATCCCCCATGGTGCGGAGCTTAGTACTCGTGTCCCGGAGGCACAAGCTACCAGCAGATCTGAGGGTGGAGGTGGAGGTTTGTGTTATGATCAGTTCCTGTAGGTAGGGAGGTACCTGTCTAATGATGGATATTTTTTGAGTAGCAGGACTTTGTAATCAATCCTGAAGTTTCTATGTGTCTCACAGGGTTAGAGATGGTTGTTTAGGGGGTTTAGAGATGGTAGGTTGGGCTAAGAGACTGTGAGGGTCTTAGGGGTTGTAGGGGTGCAGGGATATAGGTGATGAAATATAACTACTGGAGACCAAATTCATTTTGAATGGTATAACATTTTTTGGCATTTTTTTATATTTCATTGCCAAGTTATCCAGCACAGTAATGTACAACTTTAATTTGCCTGCATTACATATTTTCAGATGATTAATGTAGATTATTGTAGGACTTTATAAAATTGAGAGTTCAATCAGGAAGACTATCCTTATGTTAACTCTGTCTACACTTTTCCTCTCCCACCTCTAACTCAAACAACTGATTTTCGCTTCCAGTCAGATTTAGCCACAATCTCTGAGCCAACATTATTGTTGCTGTCAAACTTTAAATTGTTGCCTGCTCATTGTCTGAAAGATAATCAGTAATGGTTGCGACTATTTTTCAGCATCTTGTCATTGCCACAGTCCTCCCCTGTCATCTGCTCATTGTGTCATTTCTGTTCCTGCAGTTTCCTTCAGAGCAAGTGTCAAATTTAGTCGCTCTTCTAAAGAACAAGGGGAAAATGACACTTAAACAATCCAGATGAGCGATATGCTAAAAGTAACAGATGAACCAGTATTTTAGCAGGCTATAAAGGCTTGCTTTTTCGATGAACACTGAGATAAATGTGTTCAACTGGCCACTGAAGCGATGCAGGTCATCACAACTGTTGAAAAAACACAAGTAATTCATTAAATACAATGTTTCAACCTTGGAATTTGATCATCATTTGCTGTTAAATATTGCTACAGCTAAGACAGTATGATAGGTAGCCCACTGTCTAACAGCATGTACCCACCGCTGCAGTATGTTCTCTGGACAATGAAAAAGCAATGAAACTGTGGGATCAATTGTCTTTTCTCTCTTTGGACCTGATTGGAGAGAAATGAAAAAAGGCTTTGTATCTGTCTTAAAAACTGTTGCTCGGTTCTATGTTAACATGATCAGTAAGGCCGACTTTGCCTTATTTACTTCTGCGTCAAGAACTTCAAACAACACAAAATAAAGCAAAAAAAAATTAGATCTGAAGTCAGTTGAATTATTTCTGCCAGATGTCAAGATAAAATTGAGGCATAAATAATTGAATATGAAAGTGAGTCTTGAAAGGCAATATAATGCAACGTTAATAACAAGAAACCAAAAGTTGAAAATAATAGCGGAGAACTATTGTACATTTAAAAGGATTCCCAATCTCTCTGTCAAAACAGTCAGATAACAACTCTCTCAACAGATGTTGACTTCGTATTGTATATTTTTTTATGACAATGCTGAGATGAGATTGGAATAGAGATATATTTCTTTTCATCTCTTGTGTTGAAACCAGGCGGGGAGTTCCGGTCCTCTGAAATGAGGCCAACACGGAAGTAACTTAAAACTGCATTCTATCAAAAGGCCACCAGGGGGCGACCGTTTTGGTGTCAAAAAGACTTCCCTCTCAATACAAGTCAATGGAGAATTCACCAACTTCTCACTTGATTTCTAACCTCAGTAAACGTTTTCAAAATGTGTTTATGGTCTCAATCGCTAGTTTAAAGCATTCTTCAATGCAGTATGATGTTCATTTGTGAAATTTTGGCCTCCCTGATTTTATATTTGACAATAAAGCAGGGTATGCATTAGGGCGTGGCTATGTCGTGATTGACAGGTTGATTGGTTCACAGGTTCAGGAGGTTGCCTCATGCCCCTCCTGATGCCCATTTAAGTAGAATCCATGTTTTTATTTTTCCTGGCATGCACCTGAAATTTTCAAGATGGCGCTGCTCAGATCCGATACTATTGGCTTCCGAGCAGTAGTCCACAAACCAATGGGTGACGTCACGGATGTTACGTCCATTTCTTATATACAGTCTATGGTTGAAACCACAAAATGTTCACTTGTTTTATTGTCAGCAAAGATGGAGCAATTAGGCCTACTGTCATTCTTAGCCTGGGTTGTTTTCGTTTGAAACATTTTTACTTTTGTTTGAAGGGGTCCTCCAAAGATTTAGTACCAGTCTTCCATTAAATTGAGAAACCTACAACAGATGGATTAGCAGTTGGTTTTTTTACTCTTCGCTATCTAAATGTAATTTGTTAGCGTGCTACTAGTCGATAATAAGGACTAAATACAAACTACAACTCAGGCTTATGGTAATGTATTTAAATTACACTCAAACAACAAATGTCAACCTTATGATAGTGCTAGGGGAAATGTCAATTGGATTCATCATCCAGGGAACGTTTCACAGCAATCCATGCAATTGTTATATATAATATTTCAGTCTCAACCAAAGTAGTGGCAAAACAGGCCAACATTGCCATCCCTAAATCCATACCGCTAGTAGTCCCTAGAATGGGTAAAGCTAGCTAGCAAGATCATACACTACCCATAATGCAACCAATAACATTTTAAAATTCACGTCCTATGCCTAGTCCATGTTTATATTTGTAGTCTCCAAACCCAAACCGAGAAAACCCTCACATCGTCTGGGTTATTTTCTAAAACATGACAAAGCCCCTCCAGACCCCCAGAAGACATTATACAAAGTCTGGAATGTACTCCTTCTGAAGAGCAAACTGACTTTGATGTTTTACTTTTTAACTCAAATACTTTGCAGAATTTTGAAGTGCAGCCATTATAAAATTAGAAAATGAAATCATCTGTGGGCGCTCCAGCAGGAAAAGGACAGAGGTAAATTAATTTTGGATCAGGCCTGAAAGAAACTACACAAACTGTATAGCTACTAGTAAGTCCATTCACAATGGTGCAATTTCTGGGATGGTTATCCTCTTTGTTGTCATACAAGTTGGCTAGCTTTGATGCATGAAACATCAATGCCGGGCCATGAATCAGTAAAAAGAATAAATGTATGAAGTTATAAACTCTGACCCATTCTGTTTGAATACCACTGAAAATACCATCTTTTACAATGTTTTTCTCTTTAAACCATCTGAACTCCAACTCTCCCAGTTCTCCCCTTCAAATTTTCCCTCAGTGTCTTCAAAGCTAGATAAAACTTTTCACACTTTTTACTACCATATTACAGTCTGAAGTCTTATATACTTTAATGGTATCCCCATTAAATTCACATTGGAAATTTTGCTTATCTTGGGCCTGATTTTAAATCAATAGTCAGTGAATTCACCATTTGCAGTGTAAGGAGAATTTAAAATAAGTTTCTGTGGGTTTTAACAAATCTTAGCTGAATAACATATTCTTAATGTGGCGCCCATCAGATGTTCTGTGAGATCCGGCCGTCAGTAACTTTACGTGTAGGAAAAACAATCCCCATGAATGTGTTGTAAACTTCAGTAGAGGTACTGTTTTCAGATTTCTTTTCAGATGTCTTAAAATACTCAAGGTCTGTGTTTATCTCTCAAAGCTGAACTGTTCTTTTTCCGGGAAAGCGTCGTCAAGGCTTGCCCTAGTGCATTTATAAAATTGCTGACTTGGTATGTTTTAGAGCACAGCGAAAGGTAGCAAGGTATTAGAAAAATACTCTGTCTCTTCACTCCACAGAGACTTAAACCAAATTTACTATCTGCAGTGCGTGCCTCACAGCTACACTGTTCTCCCCTCTGAGCGGAGAAGAGGGGAAAGAAATAGAAAAAAGGGATGAGAGACAGAACCATCCTAATCCCTAACAAGCGAAGTTGAGATAAACTTACCTTGTGTGAGTGTATGTGAGTGTGTATGTGTGTGTGTGTGTTCCCCAGCAGTGATGTGGCAGTATTAGTGAGATTGTCAGACCCAGACTGCAAAGCTCTGGCCTGGATAAACCAACACAGGAAGAGGTCTCACCTCTAGTTAGTCTCAGCAGGACAAAGTGTACCAGTTAGATGACAGAGAACTGCTACTGCTGCTTTCCAGTCGGTGCAAAAGGATACAATTGCTTGGTGTGTTGGTGTTTGGTTCTGTGTTTCTGATCTGTGCACACATATATCAGGGAGCTGAGCACAAACAAACACGCACGCACGCACGCACGCACGCACGCACGCACGCACGCACGCACGCACACACACACACACACACACACACACACACACACACACACACACACACACACACACACACACACACACACACACACACACACACACACACACACACACACATCCATCAGATGGACAAAAACCAGTACAGGCCTGAATGCTTGACCCCTACATTGAGGACATCTCATCTACATTGAGCGGCTGTGGCTTAGGAGGTAGAGCGGTCGTCCTCGTATTGGAAGATTGGCAGTTCGATTCCTGGCTCCTCCAGTCCACATGTCGATGTGTCCTTGGGCTAGACACTTAACCCCAAATTGCTCCCGTTGCTGTGCCAACGGTGTGTGAATGAGAATGAATGGTTAGCTTCCCCCTGATGTGCAGGTTGGCACCCTGCGTGGTAGCCCCTGCCATCAGTGTATGAATGTGTGTGAATGGGTGAATGAGATGTAATGCAAAAGCGCTTTGAGTGGTCGTAAAGACTAGAAAAGCGCTATATGAATTCAGTCCATTTACCATAGTTCATTTACATCTGATGGCTCTGTTACGCTGTGGGGGGCATTTTGCTGGCATGGTTTGGGTCTACTTGTCACCATAGAGGGAAGGTGACACTGCAAAAAGTGGTTCTGATTGATCATCTTTATCCTATGATGAAACATTTGTATCCTGATGGGAGTGGTATCTTCCAGGATGACAATGCCTCCATCCATAGAGCACGAGGGGTCAGCGAATAGTTTGATGAGTATGAAAACTATGTGAATCATATGCTATGACTTTCACAGTCACCAGATCTCAACCCTATTGAACACCTGTGAGAGATTTTGGACGGAAGTGTAAGACAGCGCTCTTCACTAACACCAAATGTAGGAATATCTTTTGAAAGAATGGTGTTCATCCTTCCAGAAAGGTTCAGAGACTTGTAGAATCAATTCCAAGAAGCATTGAAGCTCTTCTGGTAGCACGTGGTGGCCAAACACCTTTGGTTTTTTTCTTTAATTTGTCACTCTTCTGTACATGTACCTGTACAAGAGTTAGGTAGTAATGCTTTACTTAGTCTATCAGTTGTTTGGACAAGCCATTCTATAAAAGTGAGTTTTCAGACAAGATTTAAAAGCAGCAGTCCTAATGCTCATTGGAAGGCTGTTCCAGAGCTGAGGAGCCAGTACTGCAAATGCTTGATTGCCCTTTGTTTTTAACCTGGTCTCTTAGAAGGTCCAGACTGGAAGATGTGAGGGGCCTGTTAAGACAGTAAGGTGTAAGGAGCTCAGTTAGCACCAGTGACTAATTACTTTTACTGTTGGTTAATTAGTGGAGAAATATAATGACTTCTTCAATTAGTAAAATTTAATCAGCAATGTGTCAAAGGACCCTGCCCGACCCTTCCTGTAGAGCTTCGTACACTCCCTCACACACATACAGCAGCAGAGTGTCTTAACAGCAGGGCAAAGTACACTGCTGAGAGACACACAAAGAATTCAAAACACGGGGCAGCTAGCCTCCAGAAACCCTGCCTGCTGAAGAGCAGTGAGACAAAAGCAAAAAAAATAACCCGAAGCCAAACCCTGAACCTCCACTGTTATTATCCCAGCGTCCTTACGGAAATAGACGGGGCCATTTCTGCAGGGGGAGAACTATGCGGGAGGGATGAAGGAGCAGAGTAGAAAAGCCTAAAAAGGCCCATACAGTAAATCAGATGATGTCTGCAGAGGCCATACCCTCCTACTGTCTCTCTCTCTCACACACACACACACACACACACACACACACACACACACACACACACACACACACACACACACACACACACACACACACACACACACACACACAGTGACACGCACACAGATAGACTGCCAGCCAAAGCTTCCTTGCATGTATGCAGGCGAGCACACACAATTCCTCTCTCACCTCTTACAGTAAAAGAATGCCGGCTATCTCCCAGAAGGAAATAATCAGCTTTCTGGCTTTTATCACCCCAACAGAGCTTATCCTTTTTTACAGATGGCTTCGATACACCAACCGTTTCTCACACTAAGATAAAGACACATGCTCAGATTAGTCTGTGGCATGATATGAATTTATTGACTTACTAGGCCAATTACTGTGCATATGGATTACCGAGCGTTACCTTCCCTCCCTTGGCTTTCACCCTTCGCCATTTCTCCATCGCTCCAACTGTATCATTTTTATCAATCCTCCGCACAACTCCCTCCCTCCTCCCCTTTTTAGTCTTTTCTGCCTGGAAACCGCCCTCACCCCTTCCGATGCCTCCTTTCCCTCGCTTTGTAATTCGCGCTGTCTGACCCCCGCGCCTCTCTCGCTCCGTCTTTCTCTCCTTTCCCCCGCGACCCCTGACGACCCCCTTCTGTATCTTTCCGCCTTCCTCCGGCGCGATCCTCATCTCATTTCCCTAAATCTCTTCCCATTCCTTCATGTCGGCGTGTGTCCCCGCTGTGATCCGGGTGACATTTCGACAGTCACGCCTGTCACGTTACACAGGAGGGGTGCAGCGCCCTCCGTGCACAGCCAGGCAACAGAGGTCCCCATTAATGTGTGAGCGTAATGCTCGTACAAACGAAGGGGCGGGGGCGTTCTCATTAATGTACAGCCTTTTATTTGAAAATACAGCTTTGTAAGGCGTGTGTGTGTGTTGAATATGCAAGAGCAGAAGAAGAAGAGGGGAAAAAAAGATGAGACAGAGGGAAACGAGAATGAAAGAGCATCTAATTACATGACAGACTTAGCCTCTGGATCTCCGTGATTGAATAGGGCACCCTTTCTTGATATTACTCCACAAAGCTTTCATAATATCCTCCCTCTATCTCTCATGCCCGTCATATTCTCCTCCGCAGATTGTGAAGCTGTGTGTGTGTATATGTGTGTGTATGTGTGTGTGTTCAGCCACTTTGGCCCCACCAGGACTGCCAATTCTGAGACACGCTTCTCGCCCCGGTCCCCAGCCTTCCCTAGGCTGTCTGCCTGGGTTAAATTAGCCCCCCGATATATTGACCCAGCGAATGAGATGAAGCTCGGGTAGTGTGTTATGTGTCGTCTTCTTCGTGCAAGTCCTAACGGGGATAACTAGATGTTATTCGCCCACTGTCGTTGCTGTGCAGTGGATCTTACTTTTTCGGCCACTGGATAACAAGGTTGACTCTGCTGGAGGAACTCTCAGCTTTCTGCTCTGTCTGGCTAAGCAGACAGCGCCTTGACTATGGCAGACTCTGTGGGCGTTCAGCTGCACTCTGATGCTTCTCTCTAGAGAGATTCTTCAGCGTGTCGGTGGATGGTCTGGTGGGTGTGCGCTCCGAAAAGGCATCCACATACATATGCATGTCTAAGTTCTTGGCCACTGAGGAGTTCTACATTGCAATTATTACAGAATTATAGCCTGAGGGAAACAGGTACTTTGAAATGTTAAATATTTTCTTACATAAGTACATAATATATTCCAGAAGCAAACTTTTATTCCTTGACAGATGGATTATTTCCTCAGAAAATAAAAACTTGCACGCAAATAACTGCCATCTTCCCGGTTTGATCTTGTTTCTACCAGTCCCCTAGCATCCAAACATCTGGAGCATTCGCAAATTGGGACGCCAAGTGTCTAATATATACTTGCACTCAATTCAGAGCAATTACTGAATTCAAACTTATAGACTCAGAGTATAAACTTTGTGTCAACAGGCAATCTTGGCCGTACAGCGACGATCCAGCTCCTGCTACAAACAGTTCAAGTAAATCCAAAGTCTTTGCACACAGACGTTTGACTGACGAGATTTTAACACTGTTTCATCTTCCATTCCCCATATATGCTATCAGATCACATATATCTCTGACAGCTATTGCTGTTTTTCAGTGGATCTGGGGCACTTTCTTTTATAAACAGACTGGCAGATTGTATCTAAACCCAACAAGACCTCGCTGGTAAATGCAGCGGGGTGCGTTCATTGTGAAAAATATCAAGGTGACTGATCTGTCTCACGAACGCAGGTCATTTCTGCAGGAACCTGTTATTTGGAATTAATTTCAGGACTGGAACTTCTCGTCACTCACGGCTTGTCAGCCTCCGGTGTTATTTTTCATCTATCTTTAGTTCCTCTTTTCGCAGCAAGACATGACATTTTCCAAACAGACAGGTTTTAATAAAACATTTTGTATCTGCCACAGAAAGGGGGCCACTAAGCCTGGGAAATAGCTAACCTTGTTTTTGTGACAGGCAAGCAAAGCTTTACTGAATATGACAGGGACGATTGCATGAAGAGCCTCAGAGGAAAGCTCTTTATGTTTACTCCTCTGTTGAGTTTTTTTTACTGCTATTCACAGATTTTCCTGTCTGTATTTCTTGGCCTCTGCCACTTCTCTAGGCTTTTCTCTCTTTTTCCTCCATCACATTTTCTCATTTCTTCTCCCCGTCTTCTGAGGGCCCTCTGGTGTGCTGTCAAAGTCACCCTTGCCGATCCGAAATGAACACAGCATCCCTGATGTCTACACGACAACAACAACAACAACAACAACAACAACAAAATTGAAAAAAAAAAAAAAAAACTCTGCTTATGCCCTACAGAGACATCAATTTACCCTGATCTGGATTTGGCAGTAATCATCCAGATTGATGGCCAATCAAAAGCACATCACACACTTGGAACAAAAAATAAATGAAAGTCCGTTCATCCACACATCTCTCTTTTCCAGTGAATGTGTCATGCCTTCTGTTCTCACACACACACACACACACACACACACACACACACACACACACACACACACACACACACACACACACACACACACACACACACACACACACAAAACGACCCCAGAAAAGTTGGTGTCACAATAGATTTTCTCCTAGGAGCAGAAAAGACAAAAATGATTTAAAAATAGATTTATTTTTTTTTATACCAGAGAGGACAACACGGTTTAAAGGCTTTCTGTGAGTTTCTCTCCTCTTTCTCCACCATTACTAAAGGAAATTTAGAGACTCCAAGGACTATGTAGGTTTTGCCACTTTATCTGGGATTGGTTTGGTGTGTGTGTGTGTGTGTGTGGCATGGCGCAGAGTGTGTGTCTTTGTGACAATGACAGCCTTTAAAATATTCTGTCACCACCTGAGCTCAACTGCTCCACATAAAATCAAAAGCGGATCAATACTGTGAGCTGGCATTTTATGATTAGATTTTATAAGCTGTATCAACATTTATTTTGTGGAAATTTGCCAAACAACACAATGAAAACTGTTGGCTGTTATCAGGTGAACATGCATTGCCAAACAACGTCTTTACACTCAGCAGATGATAAGTTAGAAAGAGAATCATCACTGTTTACTGTTGTAATTTTTATAGAAAAGCTAGAGGGGATCGCATCTTTTTTGCTGTTCAAAAACACCAACAGAGTTATGAGTTTCAGCCTCCAACAGCTAACACTGGCAGATCTGTCTGAATTCAGTTTGCAAAATTGTAGCTTTTGTAACAGGTGTGACCAGCAGATGCAGCCAACATCACATTCAGTAGACAACTACATAGCCGTCAATGTTAAATAGAATTCTACACACTTGTTTGGTTTTTTTTTTGGGGGGGGGGGCTTTCACACTCTCACACTTCTCAAGCAGAATGAAAAATATAGCTGAATAGATTTTTGTTACTTACTTATGTTCGCTTTGTATCTACTATTCCTTCATTTTAAGTGAATCAATACCTGCAGCAATTACACAGCAGCTTTAATTAAAAACTATTAGAAAAACTTAATAAAAAAAAGAACCCTTGGGACTTTTTACAAATTCAGTACAAGGATGGGGAGGAGTGTTCCTGCTATAAATGAAAAAGCAGATTGTTCTGAATAGCTTCAATTGAGAGAAAGGCTGTGTGTGTTTTTACATTCTTACCACAGCATCAGTGAAAATAAATGGAATCAGATGATCCACAGATCCCACTGTCAACAGTATTCACGGAGATAGTCTCTGACTGATGAAATAATCCCAATGATCACAATGAGATCTATACAAATTCCATTTACCTCCATTTTGTGTCTATTTGCCTGTATCTTAGAAAGGGACATCTCCAAACCTGGACAATGTGCAGCTCAAACTTTTAACTACATTTCTTTTGATATAAAAAGGTGTATGTATTTCATGTCAAAACCTGTGTTCATCTTCATGTGCCTGAGATTAGAGGGGAGATTTTGGTGGGGAGCGAACGACCAACTTGACTAGGCCATTACAGCAGCGTCTCCGACACACCGGCTGGATCAGATACGGTCACATTTGGAACAAATGAGAGAAATGTCAAGTCTGGATTCAGAATAGCAATGAGATTCTGAGTGTAGGCTAGTTTATCCCGGATGAACCTGAAAGGACACAGGCAAAGATCATGACGGATAACGTAGTGAGTCTGAAGACCTTTTTCTAACTTAACCCTTTGGCTACTTTACATCCCCATGGATTAATATAGATATAGATTTAATGGCAAACACACAAGTCAACATAAGATATGTAATTTCCCCAAGAGTGCTTACATACTGGCTTAATGTTGTATATATGGCTGTGTAGTTGTGTGTTTTCTTGCATCCTGAACCAACCACTTGCAGAAATAAAGACATGTTAGCATCTCACTTACGCTCAAAAGGCAGTTTAGGGAAATAGCAATAGGTTTGTACAGTGTGCATTAGTTGGCTAAACTGCTCATTCAAAAGGGCACTTGAATGCTTTGAGTAATGTGGTCCTAAGCCCTAGAGTGGTGAGTAGGTAGAAGAGGAAAAAGGTGAGACTCTTAAGGTTCTTTTTCCTCTTTAGATGAGCTCATAGGAACGGTTGAAGTGTGCGGCGAGCGTTCGCCAATGAAATACATCACTCCTACAGACGGCCCGGCTCAGATCAAAGCGCGACGGCTGCTGGGAGGTTTCAAAGAGCAGCCGTCATCTCATTACATCCACAGCTTTCATGTGAAATGTTGATGAAACAGACTGTCTTAACCCTGTCTCTCCATCATTCACTAGATATACTGACAGTTACATTAATTTACCTTGTGAACTACATTTTAGGTATTCCAAGAATGTTCTTGCTGTCTTACAATACTAGAACCAATCATTGGCTACATTTACATACACACATAAGTGCTGTGAGTTAAACCATGTTGGTTTAGTCACAGGCTACATAATTTTTAACCTGAGGCACCAGATGGTTGTTATACAGAACCATCTGAGAAGGAACTTTCAAGAAATAGTTAGCAGGTGATTGGATGAACCATCTGTCTATTACCATCCATCACCATCTTACCTTACAAGGCAGCTGGATTCATGAGATCTTAAGATCACGTGAGAATCCTCATAGGATGCTGAATGGTCCGAACCTATGGTGGTTCAGGTACAAGCACATAACTTGAAGATGGATATATGTGTGATCTCATGATGTCACAAATCCAGCTGCCTCGCAAAGTAAACCTTCCAAAATAATTCTATTTCATAGTAAAAGAGAGAAAGGAAGGAATGTACAATGTTAGCTATCGGTTAAGTTTTGCATTTTGGGTTGTAGTTTCAGACTTCGCTTTCCGATAGATTCAACACTTACCACATCCACCTACTATTAAAGGGGGCATATCATGCACATTTACAGGTCTATAACTTTATAATTTGTCATTTCTTGGGATGATTTACAGTTATCTAATACTGGCCCTCAGTTCAGCATCTGTCTGAAAGAGGCTGTTTTAGCTCCAGCAACCACCCATTACCCACAAGGATCCCACTCTGTTTTGATTGGCTAGTTCTCAAAAGCTATCTCTCAATAGACATCTGCTGACTCGGGATCTAGGATTGCACTACTTTTTTCTCATTCATGAGAGTGGACAACACGTGGAAAAAGCTCAGCAACAACAGACGGCTATTTATGGGTTAACAGGTGCAATGAGCTTCTTGTCGGCAAGGTACAAAACATTCAGAGCAGGTTGAAGCCCTGGCCTTTGACTCACAGTCAGCATTTCTATTCATGTTAACCTCAAGTTTTGCCTTCAAACCATGTTTAACAGAGATATCTGACATCATAACAATATCTAAGTAACAGAAAATCACAAATGCCCTTGTTACATTTGCCATTGTTTGGCTCTCATATAATCATTACTACTTTACCTGCATTGCAATTGCAAACCTATCTTAAGACAGCATGATACCCATGTCGTGCAGCATGTACAACATGAACTTTGTCTTTTCCAGGTGTCTTGACTTTTCCCATCTAGAAACCATACATGCACCTTTATCTACAATAACATGTACACCCGCACCAGTTGATTACTGTTCAAGAAATGTCACCTAGGTCTACAAGTGCTTTTAAATGAGTTTTAACTGCATCACAATTACATTTTCACTGTGCAAATAACTGCTGATGTGGAGAGCCAGTTTGTCTATGATTATTAGAAGAAAAAAAACATCTTGACATTTAAAGTTAATGACTCATTGTTGACAAGGTTCTGCACTCTCAATACAAGTGTTTCCAAAAACGGTTTACTGACTAACACAATAGCAGCACGTAGAAGAAAAGAAAATGGAAAAAGAACAGAAGGAGAAAATTGGAGGTTCGGCCTCTCATGGTTTTGATTTACAGTACAGGTGGAGAAAATCCATTGTTGCATAGCGGGATGGAAAGGTGAGAGAAAACTCTTGCGAGCCCGGTGTTGATGTAGAGAAACTGTGTTCGTGTGTAAGGAGAGAAATGAGACCATCTCCAAAAGGTGTGCTGGGCTGACTGGCAGCAAAGTCTTAACCTCAACAGTAGAGCCATTCAGATTTAAATTTGTTTTTCTTACAAAGTTATAACCAGGCACAAGCTACTAGGGGTGTGCATCTCTCCTATATAAGATGTATATTGGACGTATATTGGTATCTAGATAAACGGGGTACGATACAATTCAGGGACGATACATTTTAATATACAATTCAATGCAATGTGACGCAATCTGATACAGTTCCTTGTTTGTACATTATACATTTTTCTCTTTTTGTAACTTTGACATGTATCAGTTCAGAACCTTGTCATTGTATTTATTACTGTAATACATTGTTTTTAGAACTTTGCAAAGCCCCTCTGACAATGAAAACAAACTTAAGTTATGCAGTATTTTTTTCAATTATTTATTGATACCACTGTAGATATCTATAAATTCAACTGTTCCCTCGAAGATGTACACTTTAGCGTCAAGTTTAATACAGTATTTTTATACATCAAGCGAAATATTTAAGCCCAATTGTCCAGTTTTGCTTCACCATCTTTCATTTATAACTGTATGAAAGACTAAATATGTCTTGAGAATCATCTCCCATTGAATTCATAAGCATTTGCTGTTTTAAAGAAATATATGTAGTTCTGATACAGAGAATTGCGTATCTACTAGCTTTCCTTTTTTTTTTTTTCTTGGGTTTTTTATATTCTCATATAAGTCTGTAAGCAGCTTGCTGGAGACTCTCTTCTTCCTGTTCTTTCATCTGGAGCAGCTTACTAACAACCCTTTTCCAGAGGTTGAATTGCTAACACAGTCAATTTTTGGAGAGCCCATGGGAGGATGGGATCAATTGGGGCCAGAGTGACCCAGGCCACCTCTGTGGAGCCCCTGGCTAATTTGGCGCTACCATTAAAGACACCAAACAGCCCACTGCTCCTCGCCTTTGACCTCCCCCCCTGCTGACCCTGTTACTGTGGTGACAGTTAGCAGCAATTTCTTTCACCTCACCTACCTGGACTGCCTTTTCTTCTCCTCTTATTTTTCTTGGTTCGGTCTGTTGCCAGTTGGATCATGACCTCAAGACACCATTCTGAATATAGATGAAGAAAAGTGTAGAAGTGGCAGTATTCTCTGAGAGTCAAGTGCAGGACACACACACACACA
Source organism: Scomber scombrus (assembly GCF_963691925.1). Classification (NCBI taxonomy): domain Eukaryota; kingdom Metazoa; phylum Chordata; class Actinopteri; order Scombriformes; family Scombridae; genus Scomber; species Scomber scombrus. Next base: position 22,410,750 of record NC_084985.1, read on the forward strand.
CACACACACAGTGGAGCGGATCATATTTAGAGTGCAGTTACTTTTTATGAATTTATTTTGTGACACGTCTGACATCAAGGTTGACTTTGTGGGCCAGGTGTAAAATTACATGACCTCTCCTTGAACCTCTGGTCTGAACATAATCTCAAATTCTCATTCCGTAAGGATCTGTGTGAAGTGTTTGGTCTCTACATTGCTGCTGTGAGATTGCTTGGCATATCCTGACCTCTCCTGACCATTCAGAAGACTTTCTCCATCAGTAATACAGCTGGAGACAGTGAAATGTTGGCAAATATGGGGTGCCAACATTTCTTGAGTGTAATCAAAATGTTTCCGAGTCATTCCCCTTCAGTGTTTAACGGTGCGTCCACGGAGCGCCTTGGTAGCCGAGTGGTTACCGCGCATGCCACATGGCAGCATCCCTGATTCAATTCCAGCAAGGGACCTATGCTGCAGGTCATTCCCCTCTCTCTCTCCCTATTTCCTGTTGGTCTCTCTGTCACTTACCATCAAAAAGAAGGCCCCCAAAAAATCTTAACATAAAAAAAGTCTTCACATTGAACATGAAGCCATTTTTTCTTAATTTAGCTCGTACGAATATGACTGCTGGACTGATGTTTGTGTAGTGTGTGATTATTGGCCACAAACAGCCCCTTTTACCAGCTGAAAAAAGGTGTGGCAAGCTTGTAATGTACTTATACTTATAGTTTTAGCAGAGTCCGCACTATCTAACTATCAAATATAAAATGTACACATGGACCTGAACGTGTTCCAGTATTAAAGAAAAGGAAAGGAAAGGAACTCAATTGATTGATCATATTTCCCTCCAGTCTATCTCCTTTTTCTTCTCATGTTGAGTCATGAAGCTTCAGGATATTAACATAAATCTTTCTCCTAAGTTGAAATATTTCTCACTCCAGCAGACAGATCTAATGCCTCCTCTAAAATTAGCTTTATCTTTAGTCTAGACGTATTTAGCCTGCTGTCTAGTCTCCAGGTCAGCAGCAGAAGATTTAGCTGCAGAACACCTGATTCTGTATATTAATGAAAAACAGACTGTAAGGCTTCTGGTATATAATTCCAAGGCCACTTTCCTTGCAATTTTCCATCAGCGAGTCATATTTCCTCCTCCTCTTTTCAGACCCAGTCATCTATCTGCATGACCTCCAGCTGGGCCTGACCTTGCGAACAAAATTACAGAAAAGCACCAGTGTGTGTTGATGAAAAAGGAGCATATATTTGAAGATGGCGTATTAATGATGTGACAGGCACTAATTCAAACTGAAATTCTCACAAATATGCACACACACACACACACACACACACACACACACACACACACACACACACACAGACACACACACACCCAGTGAGGCTCCTGGGAACGATGGATCTTGATTAAGTGTGGGAGAGGAGGGAGCTATGGGGGACACGTCAGAGTCGTTTAACGTAAAGTTATGACACTTTTATGAGGCCTGCTTTGGAAATTGGCGAGTACAGTACACACACAGACACACACACACACACACACACACACACACACACAAACACACACATACATACACACACACACAAACAGAGGCAGGCATGTCTGGCTCAAGAACAAATTCCTTTACACAGCACATAACAGACTACAAACCAAGCATACTGATAGGTGCTAAGCCATCTTTTCCCGTACAGTTGTGTCTGCTGGAACGTATTTACCACCTGTCTCACAGTCAATTTCTGATCCTCTCTTGATGGAATGACCTTGCACCGAAGACGCCGCTATTTTTTAAGCTTCATTTTGGCGACTGTCAGCATGTGTGTGTGTGGGTGTAAGTGTCTGTGTGTCCTAGCCTGTCGTGGTTCGTGATTCCTGGAGTTAAAAAAAAAAGAAGCAATCCTTTGTGCTTTGCTTTTTGTGCAAATAGTTGGAAGCTCCCGTGCTTTTGTCCTGCGACGCATTCGGAGTCTGTCAATCAATAGCCTCCAATTACGAATATAATACACTCAATTGACTCGACGGGCGGGCGGCTAGATTGCAGCGTGGAAAGCTATTAAAGGGGTGCGGCGTGGCGTGCAGAGAGGCGAGCTCCTTGAGTTGCGTGTATGTGTGTGTGTGTTTGTGTGTGTGTGTTTGTGTGTGTGTGTGTGTGCGGGCAAGGGGGGCAGACAGGGCTGAATGGAGGACGCTGTCAGGAACTAATAGCTTTGGGATGTAGTGCTGGGCTGTGTGTGTACAGCAATCTCGCTCTGTTAAGGTGGAAGGAGGATGCGAGGTGGAGGTGGGGGTAGGGGACTACATGGTACTGATGAGACAGTGAGGGTCTCTGAAAAGGTTTGGGGATTGGACCATTTGGGCGTACGTCGCATCACTTTTGCATGTATTTGACAATGTAGTGGTGTCCTTGTGCCACCCAAACCAGCTCCACCACCAGCTCCACCACCACCACCACCCGCAAACTGCTACATGATAAAGTGACTTCTCTGAGATTGAGAGCCACGGCTGCTGTGATACACCTTTGTCAAAAGAAGACAGGCATAAAAAAAGAGGAACCGAGGATAAAGAGGACTCTGGAGATAACTAAAGCATTTGAGAGACAGGTGCAATATAGAAGAAGAAGAAGGAGAGAACACGGTGGGGGGCAACAGTGGTGATGGTGGAGGGGAGGGTTTGAAATGAAGAAGGGAGATCTGAGGAAATGACAGAAAGAAAGGCAGAGATAAGGTATTGGACAGCTATTTATTCTCATAAATATCACCACAATCTTTTGGCAAGAAATTCTCTATAAAAAAAGGAAAATCAAGGAGACAAGCAGCAATAATGGAGGGAAAAACAGAGACAGACTGAGACAGATATCCAGAGACATGCTTTGAGATAATGAGACAGAAAGCTGTTTATGCTTTTATGAAATCATTGCATTCTGCTCGTGTTTGCGTTCCATTTATACCACAGGCTCCCACAGAGCCAGAAGGATCCAATGAGGTATACGTTGAAATGGAACCCTGTGGTTTAGACTCCAATAAGCATCTGCTATTATTTCTTCAGACTAACGTGTATATAGGAGTCCCATGCTTGCGAAGTCTAATCCAGGACCAGCTGTCAATGTGATTCACAACTAACTATACTGAAGATGTGGTGCAACGTTGGTCCAAATCAAGACTATGATGACAATATCAAGTTAAAAGTTTTTCTTCAATATTCTTCCAATAGATCTAGTTTCCGAATTGTGAAAACTGCATCAATAAAACATTTCCTTTAATTAGGAGAGAATAGTCATTTATATCATAGTTAATCTAACCCTAACCTACACTGTCTATCAGTTCAAGTGCAAGCAATACAGTATCATAAAAATGATGTTAATGTACAACTAATAACTCATTTGAAGTAGTAAAAATTACTTTTTAAAAATCAAGATAAAGAAGAAAGTGTTCACATTGGACATATCTGCAGATCAATCTGTCCACTTGAAACACACATCGAGCAACTCAAAGCACTTGTTAAAGGTCGTCGTCTTGGTTAAACAATGAAAAAGTCAACCTTGAATTAATGATAGTGTTGACTTTTTTAATATTTAAACAGAGCCACAACCTTTTCCCAAAGTGTTTTTGTAATGTGGTGATCCTCCAACCTTTTCTCTGATGCCTGGCATGTTAAATGTTTCTATTTGGACAAAGAAGAGCAAGATAGATTTCTTAATATTCGGGATATTTCTACCCTTGTTAAATACCTGTCCATCTGTTACTTTACATATTTTGTTGCTTTCTTAACAAATCTTACCTAAATCTTGATAGTCTTGCTTACTGTTACTACTTAACTTTAGTTTCGCTCCATATTATTCCCCTACTCTGTAAACCCTTTAAGGACAGGTTCACACTTTTTCAAATCTGTCCGATAACAGTCAGGCACCCTTGCTGTAATCATTCCTTCTGTTCATACTGGCTATTCAAAGATCTCCTTCAAAATGTGCTTTCAATGTAAGTAATGGAGGCCAAAATACCTTTAAAAGTTGATCTGAAGCTTTCTCTGAAGCCCTCTTTGTGTTTCTTCAGACAGTGTCATTTCCCAAAAAAGGGACTTTGGCACTAAAAGGACTGTAACTTTGAAAGATATCAACTTGATTTGATTCATTTGAACAACTGAAGCTTCATATTAGCTTCGGATAAACGTTTAAATATATTACAGTGTGGATTTTGACCCCCATCACTTATATTTTAAGTGCATGATGAAGGGATCTTCTAATGGTCAGTATGAACAGGAGGAATGATTACAGCAAGAAAAAACTGTTTCAAAGTTCTTGGGAACCTCACTACTTTTTTGACTTGAAAAATGTTGTACCTGTCCTTTAACTAAGTTTTAACCAAAAGTGCCCTGATACTTTTCTATTTGTTATCTACAGTGGTTTAGTCATTCATTCCCCTGCCAAAATAAGGGCACTTCGGGGGGTTCAACCTACAGAGGCCCCAATTCTCCAAGAACCTTCCCCAATTTAAGTTACACCACAGATTATGTCAGTGTTGGAAAGAGTGGGGAAAAAACAGCAAGCCTGGAGAACATTCAAGCCTGTTACAGTTTCCAGGTCAGCAACATTAACCCTAAGCACACACTCCATTTCTGAGTTGTCTCCTCATCCTCGGCGAGAACAAGTTGAGCAACTTTCGAAGTTTTTCCCCCCCAGTAATGTATTCAGCAAGCCAAAGCGAATGTGTGATAGCAGGAAAGAGAACAAGACTGTTGATCTTCAGACTGTCTGCAGGGGTATTTGTAGAGTGTGCATTCGAATATATCCATATACTTCCATCCTTCCTCATAGTCTGAGTGTTTTACTGTGGCAATGAACAGGTTTAACACTATATACCTGATTTGACTGATTGATTATTAGCCTATAACATAGCATCATCATGACATATCTGTCCCAAATATATAAGTTAGTAGGGGCCTACTAAACCTACTAATAGGTTTCAGGAGGCTATTATCACCCATTTATTTCAGTGAGCCAATGTTGGTGGAGCCCAGTAGGTGTAGAGGGCCCTTGTTGTCATGTTGGAATGCTGCCTCAGTGGAAAATGCAATATTTTAAGATAGTTTTGACATTAAAATGTAATGTTATAAGATAGTTCTGACATTAAAGTGTAATATTTTAAGATCATGTTGACACTAAAATATGTTTGATAACATTTCTAGTGAGAAATGTGCATTTTATTTTCATAATCTTTGTTCAGTGAATATATATGATTTATTCATACAGTTAATACAGAGCATTTTTTAGGCATTCTATTGTTGCTATGGTGGTTGCTATGGACACTGCTATCATTGAAACCACATAGCTTACATGTTATTTTGTGTAACTGAGATTACGGCACACTCAACAGAGATTGTGGTGTTTGGACTGGGACAGGTGTGATTGGCGGCAATTTGAAATGGAATGAAGCCCACCCACGGCAGATAACCCAAAACATGAATCCAACGCACCAAGCCCACCCACAACACAATGCGCTCCCTTAACCCTAAACTGCCTTTGCACTAAATCAAGTCCTATCCCATGGCCATATAAATAAGGTTATCAAACTGGACTTTTCATTTCACATCCCTCATTTAAACCCTGCACTTGTCATTTTCATATAGTTCATCACATCCTATAGACAACATAATGATACCTTTTATAGGTAGTATAGCTAGAAATGAGAGCATTTACTTTTTAATATGTCAGGTATTTCCACAAAGCTTAACATTACTTTAAATTACCCGCAGCATCACCTGGTGGTGAAAGCACATTGCTCCTGCTTCCACTAGCAATTCTCTCATTAGATTAGATTATTTGATTAGGTAATTATATTAATCCCCTGTTGGGAAATTCATTTAGCACCAACTCATACAAACAACAAACAATGTAGACACAAGACATGATCAACAGCTGAAAGGTGATCTGGACCACATCTAAAAAATCCGACCGCTGCTGGAACAAAAGAGCCTGTGAGTGGTTCAGTAGGACACTGAAGCATCACCATCGCTCACTGAATGAGCCTCTAAGTCAGATAAAAACACTGTGTAATGGGTGGCCTTCACAATACAGTTCTCTTTTCTACAGTGACCTCAAGTGCATCTGGGGAAAGGCCAATTATTGAGCCAGCCTTTCTGATCATCTTATTGATCCTATTTTTATCATTCACAGTGATGCTGCCTCCCCCCCAGCAGTGCACAGCTATAAAGAGGACGACAGCTAAGATTCCCTGATATAAAAAAACCCACAAAGAAGCTTCTTGCTGATGTTTAAGAATGGTGCTTTGCCTTCAAGCGACGACAGCTAAGGCAAAGCACATACCAACCCAAAGCACAAATCATATATGTGTGTTTCACTGATCTCAGACAGCTCATTCAATGTTTGTGAACAACTTTTCTAGATATCTCAAAACCTAAAACCCATGGCTGCAGCCTGCGTCGCCACGCACGTCAACGCCTGACTTTGTACAGCATACAATATTTATCATCTTTATGTAATGGCGTACGCAGTTATGAAGCAGAAAATGTGCTTGTATCTTTAATCAGCCTGGATACTGTCACTCTGCAATTCACAGAGAATGGAAGAGCTCTTAGATTCATTTCTCAGAGAGGACTTCTTTTTGTTCAGCGTCTCTCGCTTTCTTGTTTCTCCCTTTGATGGAGACTTGTTTACGCCCCAAAACTGTAGACCGCACTGTCCAAAATCATAAGAGTAACATGTATGAGTTCTGCTTCGGGGCTAGATTTTCCTTTTAGTGTGTCACATTAAGCATCATCTCCCCTGTCAGACCCACTGCTGCCTGGATGCAAATGCTCTCCGAACTCTACCAGAAATACATCATATTTTTGCGGCTAATATTCGTCCCTCCAAAATAGTTAACACGGTTTATGATCAATAAAACATCAGGCAGCCATCAGAGCGTCTTTGATCTGAGTTATTTCATCTGTGTTCTGAATGAGTGTTGCTGCACGCTTCAATATTCGTCTAAGAGGAGAACTGTGAACTTTTACTTGCGCTTTGTGAGTCTGTATTTTTCCTCTCATGGACTTATGGGTTCATGCTGGTTTGTGTGTTTTTGCACACGTGCTCGCCGTATGAATGTGTGCGTCAGTGTGTGTGTTGTTGCTGTATGGGAAGAGTGAACCCGCTGTGGTTAGTGGGAGTATTGACAGAAGACTGTGTGCAACCCATGTAAAATTCATGTCCTGCGCTGCTTTTACAAAAGAGCCCTTGAATGGTTTCTGGGGAAAGATTATCCTGGAACACAGGGAGGATGGAACCGAGGAAAAATAGAAAAGAGAAAGATAGACGGAAGAGAGAAAGATACAAAAAAAGGAGAGAAGAAGTGAATCTGCCTTCGAGGAGAGAGAACGAATGGGGAGAATGATCCCTCTGGACGGAGTGAAACCAAGCCTGTTTTCAACAACACCATCATCCAGAGAGATACGAGCACACTACATGATTCTGAGCATGAGCCACATTACAAACTGAAGCTTTCAACTTCCCAAATAATTGAATTTCCAAATAAGCTAATGCATAAAGTGATTTAAAAAAGGGTTCTTTCTGCTCTCAGCTTTCTTTAATGGAAACTGAAATGCGCCCATATTAAAACGCAAATGTATCCTCACTTAAAAGAAGAATGCTGTTTCATGGGAACACTCTGATTATGTATATTTATGTGTACAGAGGCCAAAAAGAGAGAGGAGTAACAGAGGAGGAGTGTCAGTGTGAGAGTGGATGTATGGGCAACGCCGCTCTTGTAATTAAGCCCCCCGCTGATTGATTGTGTTCTCCTAGTTTGCAGCACAGCGTGATCCTGTGACTGTCCACACATCATGTACCCTTCCCCTCTCTCTCCTCTTGGCTAATAGCAATAACACGGGGCTTGAACATTACACTCTTGTTGTGTAAGTAACACTCAGTGTGGGTTTTAAATGCATATCGTGTGGTGTGACGTACGTCATGCAGAGCCAAAAGAGAAGAGCATGCAAACACTGCGTGAAAAGAGTAAAAGCTTTCTTTACAGGAGGCCTGCTTGAAAATCTTGTCTCCTTACATACTCCGGTTCTCCTTATTTGCTCCTGCATGCTGCTTTAAGCTCTTTCTACATTTCTGAGCTTGTTATAGTGAACGCATATACAGGTTGCTCCATATGGGGTACAGCTCTTGCTTCCTTCTATCTGTCAGTACTTTTCTCCTGCTCATGTCATCTTTGCACAGAAACACGTGGTGTAGCTCGCACATCTCTCGTTGTCTTCTCCTCCACCTTCTCTCCTTGAAAACAATACCCAGCTTCTTCCTTTTTTTTTCAGTGTGACTTCTTAATTGCGTTGTGGGAGATCCGATGGAGAGAGTTGTTCTGCTTCATAAGCCTGTCCTTCTCCTCCTCCTCCTCTACCCCCCCCCCCCCCCCCCCCCCCCCCCCCCCCCCCCCCAGCTGATTTAATTTGCCTGGTTTATCCAGAGGCGGTAGATTGAGGCCATGGCACAGTATGCGGTCTACTGATGCTTCTGATTTTCCTAGATGTGCCGAGGCACAATGATACAAACATGCCGTTACCGTTTCATAGATTTCCATTCCCAATCAGAAGGCGGAGTATCGCCCCCACTTGTGGCGCAAATGTCATTCCAGGACTTTGCTCTGTTTAAATTGAATGGAAATCATTTGTCTAGTGGGGCCGCAGGAATAACAAGATAAATTCATGTCAGTCTGAAAACCACTTTACCTCTTTACCCCACTGGAGCAGCCAACTTGGCGTTAGTGACAGTAAAAGTTAGAATAATCGGTTAGAATAGTCAGCTTCATTTTATAATTATTCACGTTCATAGTCATCATTATTCACACCTTAGCTGATACTTAATTTCCCACCATCTTTTTCACCTTTGATGATACAAATTAGCAACTGGGCAAATGGGTTTTTATATGCTGTATGTTTTACTAAAAATACATAGCTAGCAAAATATAGGTCTTCTAGTATGGTTATTTGCACTTCCAGAGAGAGTTATGAAATCATTAAGTGTTTGTTTCTGGCAAAAAATGTAGGACTCTCTTGAATCCAGTTGGTCCTGAGGTAGAGCTTGTTGTCTACCATGAGTTACAGTTCACAGGTTTGGCAGTTTGATCCCCAGTACTTCCTGTCCATATGTTCAAGTGTCCTTGCAAGAACCCCAAATCGTTCCCAATGGTCAGGCCAGCTTGCTGCCATCTGTGTGAGTGTGCATTATAAGGAGCACAAAAAAATGACATGAGAATAAATAAATAACTAAATAAATAGAAAGATGTAGGTAATGAAAAGGACATTAGCGACAAGACGACAAGGCAACAATGCAAAAAAGTAAAAGTCCTGCCTTGTGCGCAGCGTCAAATCTTTTGCTGTACTAATGGGATCTGGTGTGGGTCAATGACCAAAATAGTTGTAAATTTAGGATTTCAATCTACATTCCCTGCCATACTTCAATCAATGCCATTGAAGTGGGCGCATTCACAATGCACAGGACCAAATGTATGTTAGTTATAAAATCTGTCCTGGCACCACACTTCAGGAGGACTTATTCCATCTACCTCAACAAAACCACTGACATATCAGTGAGCATGGTCCTGTGTATATGTGTGAAGTACCGATCATAGAGACTCAGCAAGTTTGTCAGTTCCTATCTTGGGCTTGTTGAGCTTCTTGATGCTAATGCATATCTGATGCAATTATTGCCTTTTTGAGACAATGCGGCCTGGACATCAAAAGCAATCAATATCTAGACTCTCAGGTCAGCCTCTTAATGCTTCACTCATAAAGTCTGAGGACAGTCTCCGAGATTTCGTTCATTCAGTTCACCACAGAGGAGAATGGGGGTAGAGCATTCCAGGAAGTTGTACATTTGGTAACATGTAAGGGGTGTAAGTGTGTTAGCAGCCGTTTCTTGCCACCGTTCAAACAACTACTGTGCAAAAAGAAATCCCCAGACTTTGGTAGTCTGGTAATACGTCTAGTAGAGTGTGTTTAGGGATCTTGAAAGACTAGAGGGCTACATTGATGAGAGTTGTCCAGTGCACTGTGCATGAACAATGACAGTCTTCTAAGGTTACTTGATCTTAAATGGTCTATCCTCTCCCTCTCACACCAGGATGTGGACCTGGGTACCACATTCCAACATTTGCTGGAAGAAAGTACATTAGTGCCTGAATTGAAAGAGGGAACCTCTGGACCAGCGATCTGGATAAGGGACCAAGTTGACTATTTCTGCAAGGCAAATGTATGCCTTATTGTGAAAGATAAGAGGCTTGGATGCCGGATTTGCAGAGAAGCTAAATCTTTGTGAGTACACTGTGGACAAGGACTGAAACTATCAGCTGAATGGGGTTAGTGTGTGATGACGCACTTTGGCCATGATAATCACAAACAACAGCTAAGCCTAAGGAAAAAGATCAAAGAACACAAAGAACCACTACGGACTGTGACATATATGTGCTTCACACACAGTAAGTACAGGCTATGCATACATCAGATTACAAGTGCACGTCGGAAGTCTTTCAAACCGCATTTAAAATTGGCAAGAATGGCCGGTGGTTGGCAGACTTGCTGGTGGATCTGAATTTGCAAGATTTGATGGAGGAATAAATGAAGAAAGACATCACAGACAACAACAGAAAACTGTGCTTTGATGGATTAATCTACCATATTGGTGACAAATCTTCTAGTTGTATGTCTACGTTCAGAGTTGCAAGGCTCTAAGGCTTTGATGGAGTGCCTTGAAAAAAATGTACTAAGGATTTTTAAAATCAGTGTCTAGTGTTTTTCTTGCTTGTGATGGTTCATCAGTAATGTTTGGGAAGAGAACTGTCCTTGCTAGCCAGCTGGGCAGTACATTTTTGGGCATTTTGTGTGGCATAGCTTGAGCCATTGGCTTGATCAAGCACTAGGTGATATCATCAGAGCAGTTTCTGGCCTCAATCACTTGGGATATTTTGATCCACTCACTCGTTGTACCATGCTACCCCCAAAAGTCAGAGGGACTTAGGGCAGTTTGCACAAGAAGCTGGACAGTGCCTACTAATGATAGGGTGTCTTTTGCCCATCTGATTGGTAGCATAAAGTGAAAAGAGTGTCAGAGCTGTCAGGCAAAATTACAGAGTCCTTCATGATTACTTCTCAAAAGCAACCAATGACATGAATAGAGATTCCAGAGACAGGGCAAAGTATAAAGGGGTTGATGATGTGCTCACATCTACAGCAGTTGTCAGCAATCAGGGACTGATGTATGATGCACTCAGAGAGCTTAGTGACCTCTCTTCTTGCAGTTCCAAAAAAGACAGATGACACTAGACAGATAGACTGCTAAGTCAAGTTATTGAAGTTCATGAGTCTGGGGTTTTCATTCTTGGCCCACATGTGGCAACAGCTCATGCAGCTGTGGAAGAAAACAGTTTCATGGGTGAACAAACTTGGACAAATACACGAAGGTCAGTTCTTCAGCAGTCTGGCAGACAACATTAGACACCAGATGACTTGCACAACATCTTCCATGACAACATCTGGGAAAATGCACCACATGACCATCACAAAAAGCTAATGCACAACACGAAAGTCATAAATCCTGTTAATTGGCCTAAAAAAGAGCAAAGTGCTCAAACTTGAGAGAGGGGAGAGTCTTCACAGGTTTTGTGAAAACAAGGATATCAAGGCATCCTATACACCTGGTGTGATAGAGCCTGTACTAACAGCTGTCAGATATATTGCTGTTTGCCCTAGTGAGAGTGAAAAGGCATTCAGAACCATTAATGACATATTTACTGCAAAAAGACCACCGCTTGGGCAATTAAATCCAGATGCATACGTGAGGTCGTGGTTGTCAAAGGGAAGGAGAAGTGCTGAAAAAAGGGCCTGTCGAAGTCTAGCTTGTGCCACTGCTGTTCCCTAATCCCCTTTTTTTAAGAATGTAAGTGTAAGAAAGTTGTAGTATAATCATTTAAATGAATCAGGCTACAAATGTACAAAGTATTGTGAAAACATATTTTCAGGAATACATCTGTACTGGCTTACTTGTTGATCTGTCTTAACCATCATAGTATAATATTAATTATATATAATAATTTGAGTGTATTTATGTCTAATGATATGCTGATCCAGATCTTGAGGACGTGACTATTGATTTCAAGGGTATTACTGGAAGATGAGTCATCAGATATACTTTCATTTCATTTCAGGGATGAGCATTTATGGACATTTGTTAACAGTGGAATGTAAAATGAAGTTCAAAAAGAACTTTCTAGTTGCCATCATCCAAAAAAAACACGATGCAAAGAAAGTTGGTCACTTACTATTTACAGACCTGTGTGTTTACTACAGTACTCACTGCTGAGTGCATACTTCAACCACAGGTCTTATATCGCATTCATCTGCTCTCATCCAATTTTGAATGTCAAAAAAAGTAGGACATCAAAGCACTGAAAGCCTGTATGTTGTCAGGCCTGAGCAAATACAACAATGCAGATACTATTCTCAGCTTTCTCTTTTCTCCCACTATGTACATACCATTATTGCCAGGAAAATGTTGATTTATTAGAAGATAAAGGAAGAAATTTAAGTAACAACTGTTCTGTAATTGGCAATTTATATTGATTTGACACTGTACTTCAAGGTGTGATTTGATGTGGCTGCAATATTATATTAATGTACAATTTGATTTGTATCAATAGGCACATCGAATATTTGTATTAATACAATATAAATTAATGTAGGAAAAATACACATAAAGATATATCACACAGTTATATGTATAAATGTATGCTCATGTCATGACAGACTCCGTGGTATCTATTAGCAACATCAAGCTAATCATTGCTAGTAGTAGCTAACATTAGCCACCATAAGCTTCAAATTCAAACAAAATAAGACACCAAATGTATCAAACTGAGCTATTGTAACAATTAAGAATTCAACATTTCATTTGTAAATGTGTTATTTCTTATTTAAAAGTTACATTGTGTCACTTTAAATATAAATTAATGGGCAAATCTACTCCCCACTCCCACTCTCTACACTTTACTCACACAAACTCAGCCCCTACCCTGTTATTGCCTGTGCTGTGTATGATGTCAGGTAGTGGTTCAGTAAGTAAGTACAGCTCTCGACCACCGCATAGGTCAGTGAGTGAGGGAGACTACTTAAATGTCAGTCATTTGCAGCACTTGAGTCGCTGTCATTGCTTTCTGTGTTGGGTAAAAAAGCAAACATAAGCTGTGTAGCCATGCTGAAGCTTAAGTGCATCCAACATGTATGAACAATTGGCTGTTATGTTATTTTTTTTACATCTAGATAAAAGCTATAATTTCTTTACTTCTTCCATTTTTAAACATAATATAATCAGAAGAAAGAGCTATACTCTCTTCACATGCTATGAGATCATTCTCCAGTCAAGAATCTGCTATATTTTGCATTAAGTGTATTTATATAACACCTTTCAGCTTTCAGTTCTCTAGGCTGTGTGATTTGGGTCTATACACAAACAGGTGGTGAACAAAGCAAATGCCATCATCTCAGAGTCTGCCCTTCCTCACATTCTGTGTTTAACGTGCTCCCATCTGCTCCTCAGTCTTGCTCCAGCTGAGAAAAACAGGTCAGAGGAACTGTTTACTTCTATTGCTTTGGGCTTTTGAGATGTTGGCAAATGCAGAAGGGCGCCTGTGGTTGGTTGTCAGTCATGATATCAACCGCTCGTGTTTGTGATGAGAAGGTGACAATTTGCATTATGCTTCCTTGGTGAAATAAAGCATTACCACAAAGCACTGGAAGCCGACTGTCCATTGATTCCTGTGCTTTGAGTCATGATGCTTTTAATTCTGGCTGCGAATCTAATTGCTCACCGGGACAAAAAACAATGAACTTGAATGTGGATGACAGAAAGGTGGTGTTTTTATTGCATCATTACCCCCCCTCCCCAACGAAAGAAACCTCACACTTTCCCACCCCTCCACAAACACCTGCTACCTTTTCCTGAAGCCAGTGATTGTCAGTCCTTCTCCTCACCATGCAGACAACTGCTGGGTTTCAAACTACCAGGCGCATGTAGGTAAATATATTCGCCTCCCAGCAAACTGTATACACAAAACCCAGCAAAGCTCTCAGCGCTTCTATAAAGTTTACTCACGCATTCGAGATCAATAGAGCTCTAAATGCTTAAATGTTTTCCAGTATGTTCTGGTTTGGAAGCAACAGCCAAGTAACGGGGAGATTTAAAAAATGTCTTTCTTGGCTCCGTCATGGAGAATCATCCAAAATCGCAGTGAGAAGGTAAACAGGAGACAAGGCAGACAGAGTGATGTGCTTCTTAATGTCGAACAGGTGCCATGTTCTCATTATCACACACATAACAGCTGGGAGATGCTGGAAAACAGTCTTATCATCGGGATTACTCTATAGATTGTGATTTTGTGAACATGTGTGCTGCCAGCGGATGTGTTGCGTGGTACATATGTGTGTATGCATGTTTCATGTGCAGCATGTGGGCGTAGTGGTAAATGCGTGGGTGTGTGCACTCTGCATGTGTCTGTGTGTGCATGCATGCATTGACTCTTTTAGGCTTTATATCCGCATGTGTGTGTGTGTGTTTGCATCTGGCATGGAGGCACACACACACTCGCACACACACACTCGCACACACACACTCGCACACACACACACGCACACACTACCATGATAATCCATGTTATTTTAGAAACCTGGAAATGAAACAGTACATTCCCACTAACTTTTTCCACCTCAACCTCACCACTCCCTTGCTCTCCTGCTCTCCCGCTCATTCTCACCTCCATTTCCCGCCATGACTCGCCTGTTCCAGAAGTGCGGCAACGTGTGAAGTGTGTGTCGAATGTAGATGGAGTGAGGAAGCGGCGTGTCGCCCTGTCACTCCGTGTGGCCTTGTCACACTCTGGCTGTGTGGAGTGGTGGCGACATGTCCTCTGGCCCTGCCCATCAATTATAGATGGAACCAGGTGCCAGTGAGCAGATACTCCAAACACAACACAGTATCACACAACCACACACACACAAACACACACACACACACACACACATACATACAGGTAGAGTAGGTCAGGGTGACCATCACGGCACAAACATGCTCGAATAATCAAAATAAATCTATCTAGGAAAAGTCTCGGCTCATGTGGGGAGAAGTTTAAGGAGTTTGGGGTGATGAAAGGTCAGAGCAGTGATCATTCACTCACCCTTGCTCACTGTTACTAAGTCTGTCAAGCTTTCTAGTGTTTCATGGCACATTTGCAATTTACAATAACAATAGCAGGTTTAAAAGTTGACATTTCTAGCAGTTTTTAAAGACAAAAGGTCCTTGATTTCACACAGAGGGGAAAAAAATCATCTTATTTCTTTCTTTATAGCAACTGTTTTGCAACAGCTAAAATAACAACTGTTGCTGACAGATTTTATCCGTGGATGTATTAAGGAGAACCGGATAACATGTTAAATCCCATTTATCCCTATGAAAGTGTCTCAGTGGTGCATGAAGCAGAACAAAAGGCTGCCACATTTCTGCAGGCTTCTCCACGCTTCTGTGTTTTCAGGCTCACAGAGCAGCGGTTTCCAAAGTGAAGATTAATCATATCATTGCTCGTCTATTGTGTGTTTTTATAATGATTCACCACTTCAAATAAAATTTAAAAATCTGTGATTTTTGCTTGAGCTACATTTCATGTCATGTTTTCAAACATACCACTCAAAACAGAATAAATTGCCATAAAAATGTCAAAATCACCATAATAAAAACGGTTGCAGGTTGTCATAGTAACACAAGATGCTTTCCAGCTCTGGAGTCTTGCAGGAGCTCAGGAGGCAGATGAAGAATTGGCATGAGAGCAGCGATGGAAAGATTTTGCACAAAAAACAGCTGAAGCATCTCAATACAGATGACTGAAGCTGAGCCCATCAACAAAACTACTCTGCTTACAGCTTAACGGACAGGTTTTGGCTGCTTGTGGAAGATGAATATCCATCAGTGTCCGTGCACATTCACTATGGTGTTACACCTTCCCAAAGTCATATTTGTAAGGTTGTTCTCTCTGTTCACATGTCCCATTAAATTCCTGCAACCTTGTTTTTTGTTTTGTTTTTCCTTAGAAATAGAATAGAAACACATGTAACATTTTAACATATTTAATTGTATTCATTATTTATTTATTTTTTGAGTATTTTGAGTTAATTATTTCTCTGTAAATTTGTACAGCGACTTTTTATTCTGAGTGACGGAGAATGATCCTATATCATTGAACTTAATATCGATATACAGTCATATAAGAAAAGTTGCCTCTGTGCACATATAGACCAAAGTAATATTGGGATGTTAGGTGGCTCAGCGTACCATGACAAAAACTTTTCCTTTCAAGGGGTGCTGTGGTTAAAAAAAGTTTGGGAACCACTGCTAGAGCATGCACACTCACCTCCTCCAGCTGAGTTGGTTCGTGCGCATCTGAAATGTCTGCTGGTCAAGATTGCTCACTTCTGGTTGGCACCCTGCACACATGAATGGAATAAAATAATTGAATCATATTGCTTGTAGCATCCAGTAAAAAAAAAAGAAAGAAAGCTTTGACTGATGTTTAATTTGTTTCCCCTCCATTTTAACACCAACATAAGAGCTACACAGCATAAAAAGAACAGACAGAAGGCAAAAATAATAAATTAAAACTGTTTTGGTGTTACATAATTAATAACTTGTTAGCACCAGAAAGTTGGCAAGCAGATAAAATAAACTCAAAATTATTATAGACAAACTTAATTAAACTACCTTGCTGCCACTCTCCCTGTTCCTCCTTTTTACTTGTTTCTCTCCCTGTGCTCCGAGTCTACCTTTTTTGTGCTGTTAATTTCCATCTGCTACCTATGTTTGGTGTCACTCACACGGCCATTTTCTCCATTAGAATTGCAAGCTTTCTCCTCATGTAATTTTTGTTCATCTCCTGCTCTCTCCCCCCCCTAGTTCGACTTGTCTGAAAAAGAGAATGAAAAGCCGGAATGATGTATGCAGGGACGCTTGGCAATCGTCAAAGCATCAATCAAATGTTTTAACGGCGTGCGTTCTATTCATAGAGAGTCATTAATCACAGTGGAGGGTGTCTAGCTACAGCCTCAAAAGAGCCTGTAGCAAAGATGAAGGCGCAAAACTTTTTTTACTCTCTCTGAAACTAGAAACTGAGCTCCTTATCTGTGGAATATGGATCTGAAGGAGTGGCGACTGTTAACTGTCAACAGTGTTTGTCTCCAAGTATGTGTACGTGTTATTTTCTTGTCATAAATGGATGCTTAGATACAGTATATATATATAATTTGTTCCCACTGAAATGCTTTGCACATCAGTGGTGCTTTTTGGAGATGGTAACATTAACACACACACACACACACACACACACACAGTACAGCTGTGCATGTTTTATGTTTTTTCCAGCTGACTGTGTATCGATCAGCCTCTCGTTACATTATGACAGCATTCCTCACAGTGTTATTCACACCATTAGACAGACAGGAAATAGCACCACTGTGAATTCTGCATCATTCTGGTGCCTGTGGGGCTTTAATGTGTGTCCAGATGGATTTCCTGAAATAAACATTTTCAAAGTCGCTTGGCAATTTCCTCGATGTTAATTCATAACAGTTACTAAGAACAAGACGAGATGACAACAGGAAATTCAAACAAGCTCTCTCACTTTTGGTACAAACTTAACAACTAGAACTGCAGCATAAAGACATTTATGTAATGAACTTATAATAATGTATTGCAAGGGCTTTGCGATGCGTGGTATGCCCTGAGTTTCGCCTATTAGGCTGCATACAGGTGGTAATATGTGATTATAATTGTCTCTCTCTGGTAAGAATTAAACATCAATCAAAGATAATCCACTATTAGTCAGTGCAACTTTTAAAGAGGTTCAGGTTCAGGTTTCAGATTTAAATTTCAACCACTTAAATTTAAAAGTAATTTCCAAGCAGGGTTAGAGCATTGACATTACATCCATTTAGCACAATCACTAGTTTTATCATAATGTGCTATAATCTGAGTTAATTGTGACTCACCACCCCCATATGTTACATGATTTCTGAGAGTGCAGCAAGGTAATAGAAGATGTTTTATGATGGCGACATAAAGATGTCTGAGACTCACTGGCAGATTTCCTTAAAATAGCAAACCACACTTTAAACATGGCTCAGGCCAAAACTTTAAACCAAATCAGTCAAAAAGATTTAGTATTAAACTCTTAGTTACCATAGTGATTATCTTAATGCTATATAACCAGTAAACCAATTGGCCAGATCCAGGCTAGCTGTTTTTTCTTTGTGCTAGGCTAAGCTAACTAGCTGCTGGCTGTCACTTCATATTTACAGTATAGACATGAAAGTGGTATCAATCTTTTCATGTAACTCTTAACAAGAAAAAGAATAAGCATATTTTCAAAACTATCAATCTGTTCCTTTAAAGCGAAATGTATTCAAAGCAGTTTGTCGAATGTAGCATATGTCCATGAGCTGTAAACAAGTAAACATCTCTAACTCATACGCAGGTTGGTTTCCCCATTAAGAATGAACTGGTTATTTAGCATGGTGTATAAGTATTGTCATTGTGGTTACTTGCAGTTTATTATTCTGTACCTTTTGCACTGATTTAGCTTAAACTGTCATCAAACTATTCCTTTAAAGCGAGTTAAAATAGCTACATTCAATGATAGCAGTCATGAGCCGTGTTTCCCCTTTATTAAGCACACTTGTTTGTATGTAATATTTATTAGGTTAATTATATATATGTTTATTTTGATATTTTACATTGCATTGTTATTGTGTTTTATCTCTTATAGGAGAGGTTTTAAGATAAGCCCGTAATGGGTTTCTACTTCACCTGCACATGTTTTATTTTTATTTTATATATGTGCAAATAAACCAATAACCAATAACCAATAAACACTTGAAATAATCAGCTTCAAGCAACAATAAAAGGGAATTGGTAAAGAAAAATGTGGCTGATTAGCTGTTGAGACACCTGAATTTATTTGCTGAGCTGATCATGAAAGAGTTTTCAAAAGCTGACTTCATACCACATGTGGCCCCCAAACAAGTGAAACTTCAAGATGCATTCGTGTGACTCCTCTCACAGGTTTGAAAACGCCTGAGCATGCTACAAGCCCGCTGTGGCAGACTTGAGAACAGCCTTTTTTGAAGTGGGAATTACACACATTTCTCTGTGTTTACCTTGAGTACTGAGTGAAATCATCATTATCATTACCGTATCATTAAAATAACAGAATTAATCATGAATACTCAGCGGCAGTACTCCTTTAGGTGGTGATGAGCCTCATGGTAAACTACATAGAATCCTGGATGATCATGGAGAGAACCTCACTTATTGCACATTCATAAAAAGGCAGAGGAGAGAGCCGATCCTCTAAGCCAGTATTCTCCAGGGTAAATAATGAAAAGAAGCATGTTTAAAAGGCCTCATCAGAGCAGTAATAGCTACATTTCCACGAGGAAACCTAAATGCAAATGGTGGCTCGAAGCAAATAAATAGGCCGCGTTGACATCAAACCATGTTAGAAAAAAACCCTGGATGAGAAATCACCATATCTTCCAGGGATGGGCTAATTTTGGAATGTGAAGACTGCGCTAAAGTAACACACACATATGTATATAATGTTGATTGAAGACAGAGAAAATTATATTCACTGAGTCACAATGCGAATCCACTAACTAAAAATGAAACCGTGTCTTACGTGTGGGAGTGACAGCGCTGTGACATATCTTTGGATGTCATGCACTGATATTTCAGGACATCCAACTGACATCAAACGCTGTCATTCTGACATTCTCGCTCACCGCATCGCAATTTATATAACAAAACTGGGATGAAGCTAGGCTTAGATTGGTGTCATGATTCACTGTGATGTTTCTATTAATTGAGCCTGTGCAGCAATGGTGTTTATTCTCCTATTATTCTACCGCGTCTCTCGTGTATTCTTCTAGACTGAACGCTGTCTGTGATGTTGCTGCAGTGAGCGAGGGTTGGAGGATAATTGTTGTGGACACGATGAAACGGACAGTGGAGCCGCTCCAATAGACTTAAGTGGCTGTGGTGGATCAGTAAAGTGCTTGCGGAAGCACAGGGGAATCTAACCCATCTCCTGTTTCTTTCTCCTAACTCCACAAATGCAGCAGAGTCACTGAACGCCCTCCTCTCCTTCATTACATATTCCACTCCGCCACACCCCCGTCTCTCTCTAATTTCCTCATTCCATAAATCTCTCTTTGCCACATTCTCTCTCTCTCTCTCTCCCCCCCTCTATTTTGTAACTGAGGCATGCTCGGCGCTCATCATTTCTGTCGAGCCCTGATTCACTTTCCTGTAGCCCCTCTCTCCATCCATCTTGCCGGCTTTTCAGCAGAGCGTCGCGTCTCACGAATGCAGCCTCTCCTCCACCTTCTCCGCTCTTATCTCCTCATACTCCCATCAGTCTCCATCAGGGCTGACTGCTGCCACTTCAGACCTGTCTGTCCATGCATCTATTTCTTATTCTCTACCTCTCTTTTCCAGCACACAGTTTCCTCTGTCTTTCTCAATCCATCTCTCTCTCCTGGCGAACAGACAGGCGCCGCTACACCGACACCGGCAGCGATTGGGGCTGTGGATGTTGAGTCGGGGGTTTACGCCATTAAAGCATTTGTTGGCCAACTATTAATAAAATAAGGCTGTATTGTCGAACGTCAGGAAGATTAAAAATATCTCACCTCTGATTTATTGTACACAGGGAAAATAACCACCCCTCCTTTTGGCTTCCTTTTAATCAAAAAGACACATTGTATTTTTCATGTGTCAGTGTGTGAGAGAATGTTTACTTTGCAAATGTCTTTGGTTTTTTTAAAGTTAGCCCTGAATCTCAAACTGAAATCAAAACTTCTGCTAAGAAATCAATATCCTTGTTGTTTATTTTGACATGTGGATTTATTCGATCAAAGCTGTACTTATAAAACTCAGTAAGTGTTGAGATAATGTAAAAACAAGTGACACTCAGTGTGAATCATTGCTCAGGTTTAAACTTTCCGAGTGGAATACGAACCTAACAGCATGCTGGGTCTTCCCAAATGATAAATATTGCAAATGGCCCATACAGCATACAACCAGTGTTATGTGGAATTGTTGACAAAGGGGGAAAAAACCTCTTATATAAAAATGTATAGGCTATTCAGGGCTGTGAGGGGCTCCGTGCAGTAGCGCCCCGCTGAAGTTGATGGCATGTCTCCGAGTAAAGCTAGCCCTCATATGTCAGTCAATGGTTGCCATGGGAATCGCCTACACAGCGGCTTGGAGCCAAAACCAAAAATGGTTTTATTCATTTTCATTTTCATTTTTGAGAAATGGAAGAATATGTACAATAGCTGCAGTGTTATTAGTTGTTTTTGTTTTTTTTTAAATCTCGCTTAAAACGTGAAGGAATTCAATTTTTGCTTTGACTTCAATGAGGTGTGAAAGTTCACATAATAAGGAGATTTTCTTTACTGTGGCAATCAATAACATCCATAATGCAACAGCGCCCACTGTTTTGCTGCCTAAATGATTGTACCTCTCCCCCATATATGACACTTCACTGCCTACAGTCTAAAATCAATAACCTACAAGTTCTTTTCTTGCAGCTTTGGTGGACATGGTGCACTGAAAAACATGTTGCGGTTTAGGGCAAAAGTCCTCAGAAAGCTGACAGTGAAAAAGTATGATGACAAGTTTAAAAAAAAATAATAAAGAAAAAAGTAAGTGAGGAAGACATTACCCTTGGAGACTGAATGCAAGATGAAAGGCATCCCATATAGGAAGAGGAGGACAAAGCTGGGCACATAGGCAGGAATCAGTGAATCTTTACGGAGCTCCAGCCTTTGCAGCTGAGAGCCCACGGTATAAATCATGAATCATTTACAGTCTCTTTCCCTCAGGAGCCTGTGTTTAAATATTAATGCTCTACATTCAGATCACAGCCACCCTGACCCGCATAGCTAGGTCTACTCCCCAAGGACGGCATGTACACACCCTCCCTGCTCACACACACATACAAAGTACTTCCATGGACCATCTAAAGGCATAGATAGAAAATACTGAAATACTAAAAAGCCCAGCCATATATCATACAGTCCCTGAGGTATATGTGCACATATAAAACCCCACAAGCACATTATACACCAAACTTTGCTCTGTCCCTGTGCTCAAAGAGTCCAGATTTTCCACATACAAACACATGTGCAGGTAGATGTCTGTTTCTGCACTACACATACAAGTTCATCTTGTTTTAGATAGATGCTGTAGCTGATCTTCTGCAACTCCATTTCTCTTTCTTGTGTTGAACTACAAGATGAAAAAGGAGCTGTGTGGGTGGCTAAAATGAATAAATAACATTCTTTCCCTGCTAAACAGTTACCATCAATGTACATCTAGGTGGTCCAGAGGGCAAAACACTTGCAACAGACAGTGTTAAACACAGTGTTAAACAGATAAGCAGTGTTTGTGGGTGGGAAGCTGGTGAGGGATCGTGCACTTCTCACTAGCAATTCCTATTGGCTGGTTATCTGTCAGGCCCACCTGGTGAAGCTCTTTGCTATCTTCTGACTCAATGCCAACATGCAAATCTTCATACAGTACATATAAACATAGGTTTTTGGCATCACCCAATTGACCCACATGACTGTTCTGAAAATAATTTGATTTCTGATCTGCCATCCTCATTTACTAGATGTCTTTTTTTCTTTTTTACAAATTTGTCTTATTTTTTAAATTAGTTTAATTTTACAAATTTGTATTCTTCTTTATTTGCTGTTGTTTTATTGTATTGTATTTTTTATCTGTAAAGCACATGCCTTGTATAAAATGTGCTGTATAAATAAAGTTGCATTGCATAAAGCCTTAACTACAGGCTAAAAGCGTTCTATAAAGGGAAGGTGAACTGTCCAGTGATAATTCTCTGTAAATACAAGTGACCGCTTTCCCTTTACACATAGTTATTTGATCCATTGTTAATATAAATACAAATATAGTTATAAGCGCAGCTTTCAGGTTAGCCTTTGACCATGCAACTTTTGTGTCCCGGTCAAAATTGACACCGTTTGGTTTGCCTGTTTATAAATCATAAAGTATAAATTATCACTCAATTCTATGTTAGACCTTTTTAGTCAACTTCATTTCAACTTATTACCACAGGTTTTATGCATATTTTTTATAAATAAACAATAGGCCTCATTCAAATGAATGTATACCTCATTTTGTGGTCCTCCTGGGTCAACATTATCCCAAAGACAACAGGAGGGTTGGGAACAGATTAATTTTGTGGTTAAACTGACATTGTTTGTAGGAGATGTGACTTAAATCATGGCCTCCGGTGTCATTCTCATGTGTTTGGATGACCACTGCTGTTGTGTTTCAGGACAGTCTTCTCCAGGTAACATTGACAAACTGTAGTTCACATTTAAAAAGCAACGAAAAGAAAGCAAAATGAGAAAATCGCAACGTGTGAATCCCAGGAGCACAAAGAAAAGTCATATTTAAAAAGATAATAGTAATACTGTATAAAAGAAAAACAACTCTCTTGCCATTTATCCTTCCCTTCACCGTTTCTTCCACTCAGTCTTGTTAACATTGGGAGCATCTCTCCTTTATGAGAACGGTGAAGATTTGACACTAAAACAAACATTCCCGACATCTGCCACAGCCGTGCGAACATTTCCTCAATTCAGCTCAGCTAAAAGATGAGGCTCCTTTCACTGCTGACACCCCAATTAGTGTCACTTCCTCGAGTCAGGAGCATTCCTCCACATGGCTCACTTTCTCCTTTCATTTCTCTCTGTGTTCTCGCCCTTTAATTCCCATCTTTTTTGCCACAGGCGCACTCACACACACACAGGTATCTAGCGCTTATTCCTAATTTTTTGTCTTTCTTTCTTCTTTTTTAATCACCTCCGCCAATGTTATTTCTTTACACTATCCGCTTGACTGGTTCTCTCAGTGCTTTTTTTAATACGGCCGCTGTTTAGATCAATCTTTCCAAATCAATACTTAATATCAGAAAGAAGCGCTGGCCTTTTGCTGTATGTACTCTGGCGTATCGTCAAGACACACTGACCATCGTCTCTGCTCAACCTCTTCACACCAAAAGTAATGAGATATTGAATTGGACTCACATACACCAGATACACTGAGTTGAGGCCAATACTGTAGCCTACCATCCACAATTGGTGCTTTTTTTCTCCCCAAAACTCTGGTCCAGTAACAAAGCACCTGATAATATTTCACATCAGCACCTCATTTTTCTTCATTTGTTCCTTCGTTTCTGGAATTCGATGCGAGCTTCACATTGACCGAAACATCTACCAATTCCTCCAGCAACGCGAGTAAAGCGAGAGTAAACGAGAGTAATTTGAAATTCCGCCATGTATTTCACATGATAAATGAACCTTGAGCCACTGACCTCTCTGCGCTAAAAGCACATTTTTTCCAACCACATGTGTTTTGAAGTGCCTACTTTCAAAAAACTTCTTGTCTCTCAACATATTCCCAGTTCTCCCATTAACCATGCATTACAGGCCTAAGTGTATTGGCTGGGATGAGCGGGCAGCAAGCAGAATTTAAGTATGTCTTGCATGCGCTGTATAATTTATCATGTTAGGAGCCTCCAGCTTTTTAATGGTCTCTGCTCTCATTATCCAGTCTCTGTTTTCTCGCAGTGCCTTCGGAGAGTTCCCCCTAATGGAGGGACAAATAGATTCATATGAGATCGTAATTACAGCATTTTGAAGCAATGAGCACAACCATCAGATAGCAAAGGAGGACAGAGCGAATCTCAGCTGATACACCCGTATCTACCATCAGGACATGAGCAGGAGGAAGAGAGAACAGTCCAATCAGACAGTGTCAGATTACCCAACAAGCTTATCTGTCATTTGTCTCCACTCTTGTCTTGCTTCCTGTTTCTATCTGCTTCCTGTCTTGGTGGTGACTGATGGGGGGCCTTCGGAGGAGCTGAGCACCATGTCAGAGTTGCCAGGCGTTGATTTCTCTGTCAGGGTTGCCAGTTCAGGCTCAGATCACACTGCTTTAAATGAATAGCAGCAGATGACTTCTGGAGGACACTAATTTAATTGAGACGATCGGCGCTACCGCATGGCTTCATTTGCATATTCTAGATATAAGGATGCAGAGGATACAATTGAGAAATAGCCCCTCTGTTGGTTAATTAAGGATTTTTAAAAAAAGAAAAAAGAAAAAAACAGAGCCAAACTCGAACAACGTTGCAGTTTGACAGCCTTTCCAAAACCATTTGTGCTATCTACACTTAAACGTGGTGTAATTGCATGAGACAGTTCAATCCTCTCAGAAGCGCAGACTTCTATTGTATAAGAAAGAGCGGAGACAACCAGGAAACTAATACAATCGAGTAATTGACAGCATATCTAAAAGCATGTGTCCAAATATATCTGGCAAGACTCCCTGTGTTGTTGAAACAGGAGCGTCGAATATTCACTTCGCTGCCAAGAGGAGCTCATGCATAAACAACACTGTCATATTTATATAGGCATCCCAGCGGAGTCCTTCCACTATTGTGCTGTTATACTAACTACCTCTGCCGGGGGAACATGACAGTATCGCCACAACACATGTTCTTAAGTGATTAAAATTCACTCTCCCCTTGTAGGCTTATCTTATCTGTGAGTATTTTTGGTGTTTCTCAGCTGCGGTGAGGGTCACCAGGGGCAGCTGTGGGAAGCAGATAAAAAAATTTATTTTTCATTGCCATTGAGTTGGCGCGCACACACCGCACGTACCGGAGAATGTTTTTGAAGCCGTCCTCTGGAGTGCTGGGTTGATAAAAACAGATTCCCTCCATGGCACTTGAGCATTATTATTCTCTCTTCTTTTTTTCCTTATCTGGAGCCTATTGTTGGAACACTGGGTGGTTATTGGGTTTTGTCAAGAGAGGAAAGGAACGAAGGGAGGATGGGGACAAGCTTTATGCCCTCATTCTCTGCTCCAATGCCATGGAGCAAAGCAAACCCGCATATAGCCTCTGCCGGCACCTCGCAGGATTCTGATTCTCAAAGCAGCTCTCTGAAATGATAACAGACATTTTCCTTGGGTAAAACATTGGGGAAGAAGATTTATTTTTGTGCCGAAGTGCTCTGTAATTGAATAAACTGTGAAGAAATTATATTTTCCTAGTGTTCACCGCCATACCTTGTCGTAGCCGGTTAGAGTCACACCCGAAATCATTTCAGAGGGAAAATATTAACCTTATACCACCTCTCTGAGGCAGGGAGCTGTGTGCAAACCTTTGATTAAGTATGACTTGGAGCTGGATTATATCACAAGAGAGACAAGAAACCAAGGAAAACAGAGTGGGTGTTCTTGGTTCAGAATTTTATAGATTATTTTAGTTAAGATTTTATTCCCCGCTGATGCAAATATAGGCTGTATATTTCTGACCAAGGCATGTAGATTTCTGCTCAGTTATTCCTCGGAGATAATGTTTCCAACTGAGACAGATATTCTTTCAAATTCATCCTCTTGCAACCCACTGATGGCAGTTGACCTTGTAAACTTTTCCAGCTCGCAGCCAAGTAAAGTTTCACTTCTGCTCCCAGCTCTGCGATCTAATGAGGGTTTGTGGAGAGAGATGCGCCTGCTATCTGCGGGGCCTTGTTGTGAAATTAAAGGTCATTCTCACTGGATGAGCAACCCTGATACCTCCTATCTCTCTTCTCGCTGGCCAACGGGGAAATCAAACGCTATTAGACCGGAGAAGCGTCCTTTATCATTGCGGTCATTATCATCCAAATCATCACCCAGGCCACGAAGCATCATTTAGCCTCCCCATTTAACTTCTCACCAGCCGTGTGTCAAACATATCCACCAGTGACAATGTGTCCAGCAATATTGGGAGCTGAGGGGGGAATTATGCAGGAAGGAAAGCAATTAGAAGGCCGGAAAGAGATGAAGATTCAAAGGAAGGGCGTGTACAGTTATAGTACAAGGAGAAAGGGAAGATAGAAGTTGGAGAGCCGAATTACTTATTAATGGCTCTAATGAGGGCAACGCAATGGGTTTGAGATGGAGTTAGATAATGTACCTGTTGCCGTATAATGGAGGTAAAATGCTGCATCCCTGCCCATACCATAAAGGATCCATAGGATCCGTTGCTGAGAGGATAAGCTCAGTGAATCCTCCAGAACAGCTCCGAAAGGTTCAATGTGATACACTAAGTGTTGGGTCGTAATGCATCACTGAGTAAGATGCTATGGTAATGTGATAACATTTTAAATATGATTATAATCAATACTTTCATATTATCAATGGATGACTGGAGCACTTGTAGGTGTCAGTCATGATCTCACAGAGATCGTCTCCTGACACTGCATTTATCAGCTCTGTGAAACCTCAAAGCGTCTTTCAGTTTACTGTTTTGATTTTTATGGTTCACACGGTTTTGGTTGACTCTCAGAGCTCTCATCGTTTTCAGCTGAGTCGAGCACCTTTCTTAGAAAAAACTTGAAAAAGCCTTCTGCACACTACCTGCACAGCATCAAACTGCAGACAGACTAACTGCTTGTTAAACTACAAACCAGGAAATCCTCTGGTATCTAGAACGTATATAGTACTGTGTGCTGAATTTGCTGTTTCAAGCTATCAGATTTACTTTAAAACCATCGCCAGGAGCAGGTAGATCTACAAGGCAAGAGAGGCTAATTGGTGTAACAGCTGATTGCACTACATTATGAATGGTCATTGTAGAAAAAGCACAGGTGTTAGGTTAGTACCTTAAAGGTGCAGTGTGTGGAATTTAATCTAGTGGAATGGACTAGGCAGAAAAGGAATATAATATTCTTAAGTATGTTTTATTTAGTGTAAGATTGACAAATAATAAGAATTGTTGTGTTGTTACCTTAGAATGAGCTCTTTGGACAGCCTTAAGTCGGAAGCCTTGATCCCTGCCAAGGCCATATCCAAATAGAAAGCTGCTCCTCGGACCCGGGTGAACAGACCCCTCTAGGGGACCTGTAACAAGCCAAAAAAAGTAAGGAGAGATCAATAAAAAATAATTAAATACATAAAATTCTGCCCTGACCCAGCTGTCCTGCCTGACCTCAGATTCACCCCAGGGACTCTTTGTCCTTTAAGCCCAACAAGAAATGCCCTCCAAGAGTACTGTAGATATGTATTTTTTGTGTTTTTAAAACATTTTTTATTTCTCTTTCTGTTTTCCTTTGCTTAATACTGTGCCCCCTTCTGCCCACACACACACCTACACAGGAAAATCTAAGCCAAACCTTATGGCTTTTTGTTGTTATTGTTGTTGTTGTTGCTGTTTTGCTTTTCTTTTCTCCTTTTTTCCAATTTGAGTCTAGTTTTCCCATTTGTCTTGTGCTGTGTCATAGGTTCTGTTTGTTTGTTTCCATCACTTGTATTTCATTATAAACAAATACAACACAACAAAACAAAAGAGGAATAAACCCTTTATATTTACATGGGGAGTGGGCCTTCTTCAATGGAGCTGGCTATGTTTCTACAGTAACCTAGAATGGACAAATTAAACACTGGCTAAAAAGAGGGCCTTTTTTTTTGTTTTTGGAGGGGGTTGCTTCATATTTATGATACAGACATTAGAGTGGTATCACTCTTCTAATGTAACACTAGGTAAGAAAGTACAGTAGAGAGAGTAGGTGTAGGTATTTCTCAATAATGTCAAATTATTCTTTTAGAATAAAACTGAAACCTTGAAAAAGCCAATATTGTTTTTTTTAACCACAAGATCTAAATACATACATGCAGGTGTGGAGTTACTCAGATCACCTTCAACTATGCCTTCCGAGTGGTATCTGACTCCTCATCTAACTCCAAAGTGATATATCAAGTAAACAGTTACTTACTGTTAAGTCATTAGTATAATTACATGGAGGTGATTAAACATTTCAAGTCTACTTGCCTCAAGTTGGATACAGTTGTGATAATGCACACCCTGAGTTCAAGGGAGCTTCAGTTTTCAGCCGTGCCATTCCCTAATGTGACTTATTCCTGTCCAAGGATGTACATGATTCATCAGTCGGTACGCTCTGAGGAAACTGCAGGTTCATATTGAAGCTATAATAGTTTAATAATATCCATAGTTCATTCATAGTACATAATTAGCGGCAGAACTAGCAAACTAAAAAAAGACAGCCCCGACGGGTACAACAGTCATTAAAAGTTTGGAGGCTTTTCTCACGATGTGTTCCCAGGATCCAACTAGGATGACAGAGAATATGATGGTTTATTTTATTTTATTTTTTCAAGTGATGGTGGGAGGCATGGGAGAGGAGAGAGGAGTTAACAGTGAGGAGCTTTCGGCAGTTCAAGCGCCACTCAGATCAAGATTTTAAAGGGGATGAAAAGCCCCTGTGTTTCCTCACAGCATGGCTGGCACTAATTAGTTTAGCACACATATTACCCACAAGGCTTGTGAACCGCTGATCCCCACCAACTGGGAAGTCGACCAAAGATGAGACAATGATGAATAAACCTTGGTGGTTGTTGGAGACAGGAGTGGCGGGATGATGAAAACAGGAGGATCCCAAATGAATTATAATGCATAATAATATTAAGAAGGGATGGATCTGGTTCTTTGCTTGCTTCCCTTTAACTACCACTAACTTGATTTCCATTTTTGTGCATAATAACACTTCTCTGCAAGCAGCGCTGTAAGAACCCTACTTTTCAACATCACACAGAGAAAGAAGAGGCTCTTTGCCTGTTGAAAACATTAAATACTTACTTAAAATGTATCTGAATTTCAACAAAAGGCCGTCTAAAGCTCCCCAAAAAATGAACAGAAAAGTAATACCTGTCTTTTTAATAAAAACTGAAACTTGCATCCAAGAAAATAGAGCCTCTTCTTGCCTTTTTTCCATCATCATGCACCGACAGAAACGGCACTAATTACCTGCTTTCGTCCAGCCTTGTTATCTCTAATATTCAAATGCTGCAGCCTCTCATGAGAAGAGACATCCTTGAGTATGACTGATCCTTGTGTAACCTGCAAGGCCATAGTTCTGGCTGTTTGGTCCGATTGCCCAGACTGATACACCAATATCGTAAACCTCCTCTTTCCCATATTAACATCAAGATCTCCTTTCCTTGTGTGAGGTACCCCATGAAAAAGGAGGCAGTTGTGGTTGTAGGGGTTGGACATGGAGTCAAATATGAAATAACTCCCTCTGAAATGCCAGAATTAATCAGGGTCTCCTTTGGATGCGAGTTAACAAGCTATCAAACATCAGGCACCCTTGGCTGCCATGAGCATCCGCTTAATAAAAAGGATGGATGGAGAAAGGAGGGGGGAAGGGGCTGCTGAGGCATTTTCAGGTCAGGGAAAGAAAAAAAGGCAGGGATGTAAGGGCCTGGTCACAGTGGGGGGTTACCTGGTAATTGGGAAGGAGAAGTAGTTAAAGTGATGGGCGGTGGGGTTCGGGGTGGAGAGGGCAGTCGGAGGAAATGAAGGTCGGGGTGTGAAAAGGGGGGGGAAAGGGGAGGCAGGGAAAAACAGGAGGGTGACGGCTGGAGAGGAGGAGACGAAGTGTGCTGTAGAGGAGAGATGAAAGGAATCGGCGAAGGTTGGGGTCTGTGGAGGATTCCTGATGGAGATGTCTGAGGAGCAGGTGTGAAGGCATGTTGAGAGTGACTTGATGGAAAAATGAAGGGACCAGGAGGAGGAGGAGGAGGAGGAGGTTGTTGGTGACGGGGGGAAGTCAGGAAGGAATGACACAGGAGAAGAAATTTCATTATGGTGCACCGGGATGGCAGAGAAGATAGCAGTTTTTTTGTGTGCGCACAACCTCGAAGGTGATGAGAAAGTGTAGTGGCGGTTGAAGTGAGCGATTGGAAGAGGAAAGGTTTTTTTTTAGGGGTTATTGGAAGAATCCCCTTCTTCCAATAACCCCTCGAAAATACCTCTCCTCTTCCGAGGAATGTTAGATTGAGGTATAAGGAAAATTTGAGGAGAGGAGGGAGATGATGGGCAGGGGAGAAGAAGATTGCGGGTTTTTCCAGTTAGATTTTGCAATGTAATCACGGGGAGGCAAAGTGGAAAGCAGGCGTCGGGGGAGGCTGGCGGGGGAGGAATGGGAATGGAAAGCAGCACACCTAAGTAATGAGAGCCCTGGTGGAGTTAGAAGATACGCGATTACACAAGCAGGAAGGGATTCAGTTGATGAGAGAAGTCGCCGGGAAGCTTGGGAATGAAAGATTTAGAAGCAGGGGGGGGTGGTTGGAAGGAATCTGCTCACGTCATTCAACCTCAATCACATGTACTCTTAAATAAGATATCTCCCTCTGTTCACCAGAGCTCCTGATGCCCTTGATCAAGGCTAAAATTGCAAAGCGCATCTATGTTTATTACCCAGAGATCATTCATTCAGCATTTTCTGTATGTACCAAATGAATGCATATATCTTTGGCGCGTGTTAGAGGCGGATCTAAACAGCAACCCCCCACCATCACCACCACCACCACCACCTCAGTCTCAGCCCTGCTAACATTGTGGTGTGAAAAGCTTATTACTAGTCTTCACCAGCAGCTTATCCCTCGCCATTGAGGGGAAGATTTTGGCCGAGCAAACATGAATGGCTTCTTCACTCAGGAAAATGAGAGATGCTAAATCCGCAACCATAACCCACTTCTCGCTCTCGCACAACAGAACAGCCTCGGAGGAGATGACTCAGAGCAGTTTGAAAACCTCCCCGGCACCTTGTCATGCAGGAGTTAACACCCTTCTGCTACATTTGTTTGACATTAGACGATGTGATAGACGATGTCCGATTAGACTGATTTTCAACAGGCAAATTATATTCTATTTTTATTGCCAATACAGAAGAAAAAAACAAGACAGATGCCTTTTGACATTTTTATCTACAAATGAAAGAGGTTTGGATTCACTCCAAAATGGCTGCCTTATCATTTTCAGTGCTCAAATGCATCTCTATTTGTGTCTCTGTCTAGGTCTTCCTTCTGTTTCTCCATATCATGCCTATCTGAAAAAAAAAGACTCCCAGTGAGCTTCCGTGCAAATGCAAATTCAAATAACTGATGAGCCCATAATGCAAATGAGTATTTTGGGAGCAGAAAGAAAGATAAATGTAGTCTATTAAAACAATCTTACAAAAGCGAGTATGAGCACCGACTTGCTGATATAAAAAAAGTGTGGGAACATTGTGGCCCTCTGTCAGAGTGAGTGTTGTCACACATCCACAACTACAAAAAACACTCATTCTCATCATGGATGTTCACTGCATGTATTTTCAAGTAGTATTTTCAGGACCCAACAAGTTGCTAATGTTGCTTAGAGTTGTTTTGTATGCAGCTCATTTATAATCAATATGGTTGTGGCTGTATTTGTTTCAATTACTGAATGTTACACGCCAAATTATTTTGGATATTTATCATAGACTATATATATATAAATATGGATGGAACACGTTATTTTCCATTTAGAGCCAGGACCTTTCAAATAAGGAGTTTACACTCTGTAAACATGCCAGCTACATTGGACTGAAGGTAACGTTAGCTTACTGGGAACACTGAACGCTGTACACTTAAGCTAAGGGTAGCTACTATAGCTAAATTGTGCTATCAGGGCAGGTATTGTAATCAAGTAATGTGACTCAGTGTAAGTCCCGGAGGCGGGGAGAGCAGCAGGTCAATCAACTGTCAATCAATGCCCAAGCTACTATAAGTATTCAAATCTTATTAACAGGGCAATGATTTCGTAAATGACAACCAACACACTTATTGGGAGGCCTAAATTTGATTAAGAACCACAATGACTCATTGAAAAAAGACATTTACTTTGTATTTATAGAAAAAGTTGATGCTTTTTCAATAAGACTCAGTTGGAGCATCTAAAGACCAGCAGTAGCACTTCATGGTACTTCTACATTGGTTTCAGCCTCAAGTCATCGATATACATTATGTATGTAAAGACTAGCTGTAGGAAGTTTGACTGTTATGTTGCCTTGGTATGCACCATGTCAGACCTACACATATATTGAACTTTTGAGTTTTTCGGTATAAGGATAGGTATTCATACTTCTTACCTTTAGACCTTTAGAACACACTTACAGGATGTGCAAGTGTTGAGTGAAGTAAAGGAATTAATACTTTATGATTCTTCTGACATATGACGATTGATGGACTCTAGTTGTGTATTATTTTTGCTCTAAATAAATAAAAACCTTCAGACATGTATGTATGTTGTAGTAGCAGAAATAAGAAGTTGTGTTGGCATATGATGGTATCACTGTGGATTGAGTTTAGTGCTTTGCAGTGCTTGAACGATCTCAGCAGTTTGTTCAGTATTGGCTTCAATAGCAACAGATTGCCCCTGGCAGCCACGACAGAGCCAGAATGTGACGTGGCCACGTCCATAGACATTGTAGGTCATTGTCCACCATGTACTTGCTGTTTGTATTGGAGCCTCCTTTACATAATCTCCTCCGTATTCCACATTGGAAGACACTGTGCTCCCTTCTCAAGATTTTAGAAGGATTATTTTTGTTGGATCTGATTTAAAAACAGTTTGACACCTACTTGAAATCCAAGAAATCCTTGAAACACATTCAATAAGGGAGCTTCGGAGGGATTGATCTGCCTGTTCTTCTTCTCCAGTTTGTGTTATTGTGCGTCTCAAGTCCATCAAGCTGAAATGCAAATAACAGATCCAAGCTTCCACTATAAATATACCAGTGTGACTCATGAGACGGTAATGGACATGTTGATCTAACATCCAGACGGTGGTGTGTTTGGGTGTGTGTGTGTGTGTGTGTGTGTGTGTGTGTGTGTGTGTGTGTGTGTGTGTGTGTGTGTGTGTGTAAGAGGGAGACAGAGAGAAAACAGGTATTGATGCTCATTTATTAGTGTGTGTATAGGTGGGTATGTGTTTGCGCGAGTGAGTGTGTGCATCTGTAAAAAATGTACTTGAGACTGAGCAGACATTGCTGCATCATGTCTATTTGTTTATATGGGTTGCTCACAGATGTTTGCTGGTGTATACGTGTTTCAGGCATATACTGTATGTGTGTAGGAGAGCAGATGTTGTGTGTGTGCTGTGCTGAATGAGTATGCATGTGTTTGCAGAGTGTCTGGCTGACGGAGGGCTTTGGCTTTCATTTGTGGTTTTTCACTCCATGCTTGTGTTGGGGGGCTAGAGGGGTTATAGCTGTGTATTCGCCTTGACAAACATCGATTATTAAGAATCCGCTCAGAATGCTGATTTACAGAACGTTTGTGTATGTATGCTCTCGCCCACCTTTTGTTTTAGGGTCTTTTATAAATATTTGAAGGGGCTCGGCTAGATTTATTCACCCCCTTCACTTTAAACTTCATTTTACTGCTCGCTGTCGATCTGTCAATTTGTCAGCTCCCAGGAACCGCTTTTATTTCTAATCACATCAGCTCTGAGATTATCTCCGGGGAGCCCGACGCCATAATCAATTCTTTGTTATTAATAATTAATCCGATCTGTGTGATAAAATATTCCGTATGAAGTGCAAGATGATAAATGTAGATTTCTGAGAGAATCAAGGAAATTGAAATATATATTTCTGTTTACGCCGCTCATCATTTGTCTTGAAAAGGATGGCAGAGCGGAGGGTTGGGTTGAGGAGACACAAAATACGCGCCTGAGACGGACAGACTCAACGTGTGTTCCCTAGGATACTGATCATTAGCTTGTGAAGAATGAAAACAAGGACACAGAGACATGGCCAGGAGAGGGAAAAAAAGAGAGATGTGAGACAGAGGGTAGGAGAAAAAGAAAAAAAAGAAAAAAAGATAGAGAACAACGCTAGCACAAGCTGCTAGGCTTAATGACAGCGCTACAGGCAGCAGACACAGGGTCAGAGCTAAGCTTTGCATGTTGCACGCTAATTGTAACATTCCTGCATTCCTGCTGCCATCCATCACCATCGAAACCAGGAGCAGAGGCAAAACAAAACTGTCCATCCATATTCATAGCTCCAAGACTGAATCCTAGAGAGAAACAGCTGACCCTTGTTCTACTTTAAAAGAACCAGTTTCTTTGTTAATGCTAAGAAAAAAACATTTTCCAGCAGTTAGAGGAGGGAGGGGTGGGAAGAAGGGAGGCCGCAGAAATAAAAGATCACCTTGATCACTTCAGTGTACTGAGTGTTCACTTCCTGGGTTAGCCCCAAGGTTAAGATGGCTCGTTATTTTTTATGGTCCTTGTTAAAGATGTGGAGACCTTGTTGGGAGGCGTTTGAATATTCTTTTTTTTCTTGGGCAAAAAAAAAAAAAAAGGTGTTCAACAGGGCCTCATTCAGGGTCCCACCTGATCCTATTTGTCTCAAGTGCACAATACACACACACACACAGCTCAAGGTGACTTCTATCCAGAACCCTGAAATTCACTTGCTGCTTTTTTTTTCTCAAGTGGAGAGGGAGATGGTTATATTTCCTTTGAGGATCATTGGAAAGTGTGTGTGTGCGTGTGTGTGTTTTAAATGCACCCTTATTATTTTTCAATGACACTCCAACCCCCTTTTTTTCATTATTGTTTTTCATAATAATGTTCAACCTGGGATATCGTGGTGAATGACATTGAAATATAACCTCTCAAATTAATGTTTTGTTTACCTTTCATGTTGAAGTGTATACTGTGCCAGTTATTGTTATTGCACAGAGACAGATAGAGGCTAGAGTGAGTGTTCTCAATTTATTTCTATCTTCTCTGCTGTGTATTATTCATTATCTCAGAGCAGGTTTTATTCAAAGGCATTATTCAGAAATTGAACATTCTCTGGATATCGTGCTAAATTGGACTTGTGGGTGACTGCCGACTATCACACAAGCCTATCATGAGCTTCCTACAATTCAGTATTTGAGATGTAAACTCGGGTCCTGCTTTCAGATTCAGTTATTGCAAGGTTGTTCATTAAAAGGAGACTTCGAATTCATGCTGTGTCGCTTTTTGTTTAAATGTAGATAAGAAAATTGGGCATTTTAGTTATTCATTTAACTTTTCAGTTAAAAACTTAAACTTAAAAACGATATATTTTATAAACATATTTAGATTAATTAAGAACTGAATCAGCCCTAAATAACCTTATTATGTGTAATATGTGTGTAATAGCAGCCCTTTAATTCCCAGAAACATTATGGAGGACAGGACGTCTGTGTTCTGATTGTAAGCTACTGTTCTGTGTCTGCAATATTTAATGTTCAAATTCAGCTATTGGATGTTTTTGGCATGATGAAACTTACATTTTTATTTAATTAGAATGGTCTTCTGAAATCTACATGTTTTATTTATGGCCAAAATGACAGCACTATTATTTCAGAGAGCCAATATTCATTAAAGAAATGCGAGTAAGAAGAAAAGGGGGCAAAAAACATTAAAAACTCATTCAAACACAACTATTTCCATGCAATATTAAAACTACAATGATTCCTTGGATTTTTGCATGAGCCAAAAAAACGCTTGCTTTGCATATTTTTAAAACTTTGTTCTATCTATCTATCTATCTATCTATCTATCTATCTATCTATCTATCTATCTATCTATCTATCTATCTATCTATCTATCTTTATGCTATGATCATATTTTAGGAAACACATTAGAATTTACACATGTACATGCACTTACATGTACACTTTTCAATCATTCATTCAACATTTATTTATGCAGGGTGGTCCACTTGTACATATTAATAATGTAGCCTAGAGTAAATTACATAATATTAATGTATGTAATATTTATTTACAGTAATGTAAAACATTAAGCTGAGTGGTTGTGGAAATTGGGTTGATGCAATAGCAAAGATAAATGGAATTGAATAGAAAAGTAGAAAGTAAAAGATTCTGCTGCTATCCCTACATGTATTATGCTGAGTAATCAGTGGTGGAAGAAATATTCAGATTGTATATTTAATTAAAAGTAACAATCATCTTATCTGATGCATGAACAATTTGTGGGTGTGGTTTGATCAGATTTGGTTAACTGTGGCCTGCCAGCATCAGAAAACAACTGTCAAAGTGTTTTTTAAATTCTGATAGGTGTATGGAAGTAACATCACTTTTCCCCAAATCTTGCTGGAAAACAAGAAAGAATAGTGCCTTTAATGTTGTAGCTGGTGAATATGGAGCTTATTTGAACTACTTTACACTGTTGGACAGTTTATGCTGTAACAATCCATCACATTTTATACTTGAGTTAACACTAAGTACAGTATAAGTACCTCAAAATTGTACTTCATTAGAGTACTTAACTAAATGCTTCAGCACTGTTACTAACTATACAAATAGCATCTTTAAAAAGTCATTAGTAAAAGATTATCATGAGCACTTGTTTATAGCAGTAAGAGCTTATGGCTCTCATTCGAAGAAGAGCAATTTCCTTTAAAGGACAAGTATGAAGGATTTAGTGACATCTAGTGGTGAGGGTGCAGATTACAACCAACCTAATACCCCTTCATTTTCCCTTCCAAGCCTGTAGGAGAATCTGCGGTGGCCTTTAAAAAATGCCAAAGGACCTTTCTAGAGCCAGTGTTTAGTTTGTCCATTCTGGGCTACAGTAGAAACATGGTGGTGCAACATGGCAGGGTCCAAGGAAAAGGACCCTCTTGCTATGTAGGTATAAAAGGCTCATTCTAAGGTAATGAAAACACAAGTCTTATTTAATGTGATTATACACTAATGGATACTTATGAACATTATATTTCACTTCTGTGAAGTATGTTCTGCTAGATGCCACGAATCTCTACACCCTACACCTTTAAGGTACGTTTTTACGTCCTCTAAGTCAGGGGTTCTCAACCTTTTGCAAGCTGGGCCCTCCCGAAGCTGGTTCAATGCAGTTGGGCCCCCCCTCCTACCGGCGCCACCCACTCAAGCTTGCAGGCATTATTATTATTATTATTGCCATTGTTATTATTATTATTATATAACATTATTATCAGTAGGCCTATTATCATAACTAGGCTATTGCTATAATTGGGAATTGGCACCAGACCTCTGATATGAATTTATGCTTTATTATTGTTATTATTAGTATTATTGTTACTAGGCCTAATAGTAGGCATATCATCTGCATTTTTTTTTTACAGAAGCTTACAGGTAGGCAATGTTAATGTGCCTGCTTTGCCTTGCAAAGATCCTGTATTCTTGGCGCAATGTTTGATAACATAGCCTCAAATCATCCTCGATTGTGGTATTTCCTTTTGAGTGCTTGAGTCTGGACGCGGAGTGGCGTAGGTCTCCTCTCTGCTCTGACTGCAGCTGGGACTGCTGCGCGAGGTTACTGTGAACCTGACCGCCTGTGAGTGCTTTGGGACGGGGGAGGGGCTCACGGCAGCACCCGCTGCTAGTTGAGGACAGTAACTGCAGAGCGATACGTGCTTTCATGTCAGAGTCTCCAAAACCTCAAAAAACTCTCCAATAAAACCAGAAAAAGTCACTAGATTTGCCGCTAACCGCTTTTGAGAAAAAAGTCGCTAAGAGTTGGCAACACTACGTGTGTGTGCGGAAGCTTATAGTAGCACTGACGTTGCGTCACAGGTTCAAAATACTACCCTCTGTTTTAATTGGTAGATTTGAAATGAAACTGTGTGGTTGATTTGTTTGTGTGTTATAATAGTCCAACCGCTTGCATTTCCCTCTGTCAGTGAGTCTGTGATCTTTCGTGATTTTTTCCCCCTCTTGTCCTATGCTCGCGCCCCCCGGGTTGAGAACCACTGCTCTAAGTTATTAAAAGGAGCTGTTCAAGTTGAGCAAATCACTCGCAATTTGTGTATCAGTAATTAAAAAGTGCAGGAAGGAGGGAGGACGGTTGTTGTTGACATCTTTGGGAATGTAATTTTAATCCTTTAAAAAAAAAAAAAAAATCCACAGCTATCCTATCTCTCAGCGATTTGCCGTGTGGTTGGAGCCATGCCAACCCCATTACTCCTACGAGACTGTAACTCGTGGCCTCATTGACAGGGATGTGACAACAAGCATTTAGACAGAGAGGAAATCATTCATCATTAACCACGCAGCCATGGAGGAGACAAACACATCTGTGCTGACAATAAGACCTCTCCGGCGCCCCCTCCGAAACCGCTCGGC
Organism: Scomber scombrus; assembly: GCF_963691925.1. Classification (NCBI taxonomy): domain Eukaryota; kingdom Metazoa; phylum Chordata; class Actinopteri; order Scombriformes; family Scombridae; genus Scomber; species Scomber scombrus. The sequence continues at coordinate 22,449,902 of NC_084985.1, forward strand.
ACCTGTTTCACACGAGCTCTTTGGCTTCCTCACCTCTGCTTTGCTTTTGTGTTTGAGAATGCTAATTAGCAAATGTCCTTCACAAATCCTTGTTCATAGCCTCCCCGGTGAACACACAGAGAGAGGGAGAGGTGGGACACAAAGTGCTACAAAGAGGAGGGCACTGGTAAGACTTTTACAAAGAGCACTTAGATATTGCTGGATGTTTTGTATAATACCTTCTTTGAAGAGCTTTCTCAAGAGATATTCTAAAAGCCTGCAGTAATCCTCCCCTCGCCATGTCTGGGTCTGAATCAGCATCAGTCCTACATTGGTAAGATGAGATAATCTCCCCACATGTCTCTCGACTCAATTCCATTCTATCGACGTCTTTACTTCGAAATGGATACATTCTCTGAAGATCCTTCTCTTTGCAGTAGGCGGGCACAGACAAAACTCTCGCATTTGTTTGATTCCCTTCAACAGCGTTTGTTCCCTCTGCCTCCTCCGCCGCGGGCCAGCGTTGTCATTAGCGCGGTATTGGACGTCAATCACGCCTCATTCCGAGAGATGTGTGTTTCGTTATTGACTCGGCGCCAAGGAAGCAGGGACTGGCTGATCATTAACACATCCGTCTGTGTTGTAGGCCCAAAGTAATGGTTGTGTTGGATCGCCTCATCTCACAACATACCTTTGATCACGCCTCTACCTACACAGAACTGATGGTGAGGCTGCTTCCAAACCAGCAACTACGGCTGTGATACTCTGGTTTTTACCAAGTCTAGTTGACTTTTCTCACTCTCTCTGTGCTGCTGTGCCTCTAGTGTGTGAGTCCATGTGTGTGTGCAACCCGCTCCTCCCCTGCTAGTAATCCCTGCTGTGAAAAAGTGTTGGAATCTACCGTGTCCAATGCTGCCTAATTGCAGTGATTTACAGTCATCAAAATGCACAACAAGATCAGAATATAAGCCAGTGAGGCAACAAATCATCATTGAGCAAGAATATATAGCAGTATAGTGTCCAGGAAGTGCAGTCTACCTAAAGTAAGGCTACCATTAGCAGATAATGCTACTGCCAAAGCACACTGGCACCAAACTCGGCCTCCAGCTGTATCCACAAGGACTCATATTTAAAACATTGGGTGTACAGATGACACTAACCTGTGAACCGAGGAAAAATACGAGCATTTTACTGAAAAATAAAACTGTTTACTATCACTGATGTGGCAGCAGATCTTCTAGTGCAGTGGTATCAAACTCATTTTAGTTCAAGGGCCACACACAGCCTAATTCGATCTCAAGTAGGCTCGACCAGTAATACCACTGCATAATAAACTGCAAAAATATATAATATATACCCTTACTATGATAAATAATCTATTTACAGGACAGATGAACAGCATGAGATGCAATTTCAACAATATTATGTTTCAGTCTTTTACAGATTATTGTGCACAGAAGCTGCTGATTGAATATTTGCACAATGATCCATATCTGAATGATTTAAATATGACCACAATATGTATTAATTGTTTTTTCAGAGAACTGTATTCTGGGGAGGGTGGAAAAACCTCTGTATAATAACTTTTGTGCAATTTTCATACTTTTTAAAAATCCAATGAGCCAGATTGGACCCCTTGGTGGGCTGGTTCTGGCCCACAGGCCGTATGTTTGACACCCCGTTCTGGTGCATACAGTTATCTAATACTTACATTACTTAAAATTACATATACATATTACATTATCAGATTGTATTGAATCAGCTTTGAATTGCACAATATGATATTGCCTCAAATATATCTGTATATTTTCTATTGGATCATGAACATGCATTTAAATTTGTATAAAATCATCTCAGGGTAAATACACACAGGGCTGTTGCCATGGTTTTGGAAATAATGAGGTCTAAATTCCCCTAGTGCAAACTTATGACTGCAGCCACCAAAAAATAATTTCTATTGTATTTCTCCCACATGTATTTATTCATTTTACTCATCTTCCAACATGATGGTGTAAGTGGAAAGCCAAAACTTGCAGGCAGTGTGGTGAAGTTCTTTGAACTTCATTTAGACAATATTCTGCTGGGAAAATAATGAATTTGTTTTTTTCTGTTTAAATTTAATTCAATTAATCAAGTGTGAAATGTTAATATGTGGACATGAATGTAGCAATATTTTGTGTTTTTTTGTGTTTTTAGATTCAGACTTAGACTTGTCTCTGACTCTACTGAAGTAGTTTCGACTACAGTCCTTCCAGCAACACAGAACCATCTATCTGTTTATCTATCTCCATGCATTTTATCACCAAATTATGACGGTGACTCCTTCACCTCCCTGTCACACTTGAGTTTATTGTTTTGCTATTTCCTTGAACCACCTGCCAGTATTGTTATATACACAGTGAAATATGTGGGCTGCGATTTGATCCCATATATCCCTGCGCAGATTAGGGCAGTGTCAGTACAGGATTACCCTGGTAATTCATGTAATGCTGCTTCGCCACAGTTAATTTCCCTGTGGGGGAGCGAAGAGAGTTGAGTTATACACCAGCACGAGCTCCCAAAACTACAGTGTATCATTCCCTCACAGTTCTCTATCTGTTCAACGTGTTTGGTATGCAAAAGACTCAGGGTTTTCTGTCTTAACGGCCTGTCGTGTATTTATTACAGGCACACGATTTTGGTGATTGAGGTGTGTGGAGCTGTCTTTCTGTTTAGCGGCGAGCTGCTGAATGCAAATAACATATTTGTAATCATCTGGCAATCATCATGCAGTCGGAGCACCAATCATCTTTGTCATCGGGCTTCTCCCTTTAAAGTTATGATGCTGCAGTGAGGAAAAAGTAATGAGTAAAATCAAAACAAGGCGACGGTAAATGCAGCTATTGAGCGAAAGAGAGGCAGAAAGTAGAAAACTCAGCGGATTAGTGTGAAGTCGAAGGCGCATAGCGGAGCTAACCTCTGTAGGATTGGTTGTTTGTGGTGAGGAGGCCACGGGAGAGGCCGAAATCCCGTGTAATTATCACTCCCTGTGGAAATTAAAGCTGACCTTTCTAAGTAGGGAGCTGATAATAGAATTCAGGGGAGGAATAACTCACTCATATTCATTCACAGAATGTCCCGTCAGCAATATTAGAGCTGATTTAAGGCAAGACGTGAGGTTGGGAAAGGTCTACTCAGACCTTCTTTTTTTTTTTCTCCCTGAGTTGATAAAACTTCTTGGCAGTAAGTGTTTAAAATAGCATCCTGGGGTGTGGAGAATGTCTATAAAACTGTGAAACTGAAGAAGCGCATTATAAAAAGAAAAGGGAGGGGAAAAATATATCGGATGCTGGAGAGACTTTAACAAGCGACTGCCACTTTGGCACTGGCTGTATTGCCACCCATGAATTTCCTCCGAAGTGTTTCAGGGAGGCATATTCTAGATAATCATTTGACAAGCTGCAGCAGCCCTATTAGCCCTGGGATTTTTTTTAATTGGCCAGGGCAGAGTGTGCAAGAGAGGCCTCAGCTCTAGGTCCACTCTGTATTAAAAAAAAATCTTAACTTGAGGAAAATGTTTGTTTTTTTCTAACCTAAAACACAACGATATAGAACCATAAATCTCCATCAACCTGCGTGCATGGGAACGTGGAACACACACACATTAATATACTTAAACAGACCTAGAAAAGGTTTACAGAGTATTTTTGCTCCTGGCGCACATAATTCTCTGCTGATTACACTGAATGTGGTTTAATGGAAGCCCCAATAACCCAGGCTGCAGAACACACCACCATCACACACATAGCTACACATACACACACACACACACACACACAGAGTGAGAAGCTGGAGAGCGCTGCTGTCAGATAAAGACAGAAAGAGGACGGAGAGATTAAATTCTGCCAAGAGTTTTTTGTCTGTGAGATTGGTTCTTAATGTCCCCAGCTCCCTTCACACTTCCTATTAGTGCAGTGAAGAAGAGAGAGGACAGAGGGGAGGGCTGGGAAAAATAGGAAACTTTGACAGAGACAGTACTAGGAGGATACTTAACAATGTTATTAATCCATTAATCCTTGTTTGACATTTGCCAATGTATCACCCCTGATTGCTCTTTGAGGGCTGCAGGCTACAGTGTGTGTGTGTGTGTGTGTGTGTGTGTGTGTGTGTGGGTATGTTCTTCTTTTTTTATTAGCTTTCCAGTGTCCTCACAAGAAGGGGAAGATGATGAAAATCCTCCGAAGTGAGAACATCGAGTCAATCTCTACCGCTACGGTACAAGGGTTAAAGGTTCAGGGTAACCGCAATACGCCATTTCTGTCAGCAAACAGTTGTCTACTTACACATCCAGCAGACACGGATCAACCTTAAACATTCATTTGGAGTCGTCTTTCTGTCCAACAGCTCTCGTTCTCGCTCCATCAACTTGTCTCTTTTGCTGCTCTTCTTTGTTCACAATCTAGTTACTAATTTTGTCTGTTTGCAGCTTGGTGCCGAGCAGGTACTAGATGATAATTCACTCTGACTTCATCACTACAAGCAACACCTTTTGCATTACACACTACACATCATTATCCATTGTTAACATAAAACATTGAGAAATGCAACTGTAACACAATGCTTGTTTCTCACTACCTTCAATATAGTGTTTGTTTCATCACAGAGTCTTTCTGTTAATCAACTAGGGACAGAAAACACATCCAAAGGCTGAAATGTGCTGCAAATGCAGGTTTTAATTATTGTTGCAATGTTTTCTTCACTTGGGTTTTGTTCATTTGCATGTGTGTAAGCCTGTCACCATAACTACTTTTGTTGGACGATATATTGTCTCAGAAATAATCGTGATAAATGATATTATTGTCATTTAATGTTTAATTGTCAAGATAATTTTATACCACTGATATAATGATAATATAATTGCACAATAATTGGATTGGAGAGTGGGCACTAAGTTTCTATCAAAACACAGACTGCCATTATGGGCAGGGACAGTTTTAATTCCATATAAGCAGTGCTGCTTGCTTTTTCAGTCTCCACTCAGGACATGCCCAGTGAGGAATGGAGGACAATACTTGCTTAGCCAATGTGACATGAATAGCCTCTTAGCTGCTAATGTGAAGTGTGGCAATATTGAGGTAATGAAATGATCACGGTCATGTCCATGTATCATATGATAAGTCGATATATAGATGATAATTACGTTATTGTACAATAAGTCGATAACGTAATTATTGTGACAGGCGTACAAGTGTTTTCTTAAAGCTGAAATGTGAGACTTTTGTTTCCTCCTTTATAACAGTCAGCAGAGTCAACCCATGCTTACATCTTGGGCTTAAAACGGTTGTTTTGGGCGTCACACAACCTTTGCGAAATGACTCATTTCACAATCAGAATCTGACTCAATTAAGTCTGATAACATTTGGAAAATCTAGAAAAGCTGCATGATTAAATTATTTTATCCCTATTTAAGTTAGCAGAGAGCTAATTCTCAACTCCTAGCTAGGTAGGCTACCATGTCTCACTAGCTAGCTACTCTCATATCACATACTTGTTAGTACACTTCTGTTTAGTGCACTGTGTACACTATGTATTTGACAGGTTAGTGTTGTCTCAAATCAAACATGGCCGTGGCGCACTTACTAGAAATGACGATGAGTTAGCAAGCTAGCGGTAGCATTCGCGGTACTTAACTGTAGTTATAACGTCCTCGGCGACCATTGAGGGCAAGAAGTGTCTATAATTCCACACTCAACTTTTTGACCATTTTGCACTAGCAGGGTTCTCATAGTACATTTCATTTTCCCATACTTCTCAGTGTGAACACACTTAAGCACTCTAAACATTAAGTGTAAGTACAGAAGTATGAGATTTGAGACACAGCAAATGAGATACTATACTGTGAAAGATTTACCTGGCAGTAATAGGCCTCTACACTTGCGGTGTTTTTGTGTAATGTGTTTGTCCAAGGTCCATATGAGAACAGTCTATTTTCTGTGATCTTCAAGTAACTAGGATTATATGTATTATGTATGTATCCTCCTAAAGATACAGTTGTGTGGCTTTCTTTAACTGTGATGATTACAAAACAAAGAACACTGAACCCACTTGAGTACAACTCATGAATTTATTACAGCTGGGAAGCAGAACAGTATGTTGAATAAAGTTTCCTCGAATATTCTGAAGTACACGGTTCATTTTTATAGGATTATTAAACTCATCCCTAATTTCACTAAAGTTTCCTCTCCCTTATGTTTCTTATGAACAAGAGGCACAAATCCCAAGAGGGTCAAATAGGGGTGAGGCTAGGGAAAGAATCCTTTACATAGTCAGCACATTAGTACAGTATAGTATTCCCTTACGTGGTCAATACAGTACATGAATACAGAATATCAATCACAGTATGTACTCCCAGCTTCAGTTATCAATATTATATGTAAGTAATAAGCTACAGAAAAGGATGTTCTGCATGTAGTCATACTGTATTTCCAGCGCTGTTGTTTCTGTCAGTCCACCATGTGTTTCCACAATTGTTCTACATGTTTTCCCCTGAAGCCCAGCGTGATTTGTTTGTCACAGTCACGCAGTATTTGTCACAGTCTGCTGTAAAGTATAATGATGTTTAGAGGCAGAATATTGAAGGGCTCATTACAGATAGTTTTTTTTTTGTTTCTGTTTTTTCCCCCTTTTTTAAATTATGTAAAAAACAACAACAAAAACAATAAGCCAACCTTTGAATCAGAAAGGAGGAATCATGCTATTCCAGGACGTCTTGCTGGTGTAGCTGAGACGTTTTGTCTCATCCGTCGAGGCGATGGGTGTGACCCCGTCTGCCTACTGTATGCGTTTCAGTCTGGGCTCGTGTTGTTTTGAGTGGAAAATAATCAGGGGCGTGCGGAAGCGGAGGGCTGGAGGTGTGTGTGTGTGTTGAGGAGGAGGAGGGGGCGCTTTTAGAAAATAGAAAATTGAAAGCTCTGTTGTAATCTCGAGCCCTATCAACTCTCAATACTCTTCCTGATATCAGAAGCCCAACACACACACACGTACCGACAGACACATGCGCAGCTGGAAGCGTGCAACTTGATGCCTTTCTCTCACCCACTGTTCCCTAAATCCCTCATCTGTCATCTCAAACACACACACACACACACACACACACACACTTGCAGAAAAAAAGACAGCTTAGCGATGCTGTTTGGTTTCGTTATCAGCATCACCTCTGTTGCGGATTGACAGGTGAAAGGTGTTGGAATGTAGAGAGCCATGAGCTCGGATTCATCACGGGTCGACACGCATGTGCACACGGCCTTCACACACACACACACACACACACACACACACACACACACACACACACACACACACACGCACTTGATCTTTTGGCATCTTTTGTGATTGGTGGTAGAGCAGTGACAGTAAAACGGCGAGGCATTAGAAACGAATGAGCAGAGAGAGTAATCACAACACTGTCAGGGCTTCGTGGCTGGCGAGAGAACTGATTGCCATACAAGCAATTTACTTGTTTGATTGACTGACACAAAATGGATGCCGGACTGAGATTGAATCGGGGGCCTGTCTTGAGATCCAGATAATGTCCGGATGCAATAAGCATATTAATGCGGACGTGATTGATCCATCCAATAATATCCCTTATTACAAATGACTTTTCATAATATTTACAACTCTCAATTCGTCCCTGAGATCCTGCCACCCACTTATTAACACTGACTCTTTGTATCTTTCATCGGGGACACACTCGGAGGACCGTGGACTGCTACATGACTGTTCTTTGTTTGTGATTTATTTAATTGCAGTCAGTTTAACAGTGGCACCACTGGGGCTGTGATTTCCTTTGATCTGCGCCATTGAAAAACAGCCCCATGCATTATGTAGAGCCTGTTTGGTGTGTAAACGATGTTTAAGAAAGCTAATAATTGCTCTGTCTGTCTCATATTTCATCATTTATTAATAGATCTGAGCATTCCAATGTGTGGGTCCCCTTTGCTTTGGCTCACTTTTGATTTATCACCCACCTAGATAAGCCTAATTAGAGAACTTTCTCGAACAGTTGCAAAACAGGAAACGCAATTTCGACTTCTCCCTCTTCCGTTTTGTCACCTTTGTCGCTGACACGCAGCTGAGATTGGCTCATTTGCACCGATATCAGACGGCACCCCGGATGACGAGCCGTTGATGTGTCGAGACGCTGCGAGTAAACAGCAAATCTGAATGTATAATGTTGTCCAATTAGTTCCAATTATCGCATACTGTCACATTTTCGTCTTAACTCGCAGGTTTGGGTTTGATAGAAGCGGCGTGACTCTCAGGAGGAGCGGCGAGGTCTGTCGGACGTGTTTGGAGGATCGACCGGAAGAGCGCTGCTTGATTCATCCGCAGGCATCTGGACATTAATGAAGATGTGGGCAGCTGAGGGGAGAAAACTTTCCGGGCCCCCCCCCCCCCCCAAACCGCGTCCGTCAGTGATGAGATGACGGCTGATCTCATGCGCGCTTGTTCGAGACATGTCATTTTTGATTATTCCTCAAACCCGATTACTCACAAACTGGCTTTTAATTCAAAGTGAATAAATAAATCTCCGAGTACCAGTTAGTGCCAGTGTAATGACGGAGTGTGAAATGAAGCTGGTGTTCTTACCTCACGTAGTAGGCAGGAGAGATTTTCATATTCTGTGTGTCTACACTTCCGCTACACACACACACACACACACACACACACACACACACACACACACACACACACACACACACACACACACACACACACACACACACACACACACACACTTCACCCTAAGAAGCAAACGATGATAAATTGAGCCTTGACCTTGTCCTCTCTGCGAGGCTCTTCACTGTAATGAGACGCTCGGCTACGCAAATGCCAGTAATTACACACACACACACACACACACACACACACAGCTGTACATACATGCATGCACATCGTCGAACTCAAAGCTTTAATTATTCAAAATGACAAAAAAAAACAACAACCTTAAAATAGCATCAAGGCTACAGTATCTATTTTTACTCCTAAAGTCGGCTGATCTTTTCCGAGCCGTTTCCCACAATGTACCCAAATCTGTCATGAGCCGCCATAATTAGGCCGCTGCGGAGAGGCTTTTCGGCAAAAGAAGAAATACAAAAAAAGGGGAAGGAAGGTTGTTAGCAGATGTAAACACTACATATACAGAGGGATCCATCTGAAGACAATGTCAGACTGTTTTGACAGAGCTTTTGTTCCTATCTTTGTCCCGGTAACGCGGTGGAAAGAGAGCGCTTCAGCGTGGGTGCCAGTTCATGTTGCCGGCGCTGTAACTGTAACTTGTAGGCCTTTGTTTTTCCTGACAGCTTGCGCGGATGAAGAGGATCGCTCTCTGATTATATTGACAACCCCGCGGCATCATTAAAGCGCTGTCTTTGTGTTGTAAATAAACATCTGGGAGACATGAGACAGAAAAGAATAGGGAGACAGGAGGGGAAAAGCTGAAGAAGACAATTGACAAGTCAGGCAGAGATGGAAAAATATCTCTCCAGCTTTTTCTTCTTCTTCTTCTTTAAAACTAAAGTAACCCAGTTTTTTTTTCTTCTTTTTTTTTGCTATTTACAGTAAGAAACAAACAAATCATTAACAATATATCTACTTGCTGGAAGGGGGGTACAAAAAAAAACAAAAAAACAACCCACATCCAACGTCTCAGATTGTGCTCCACACCACTGCGGTATGTGGTGCAATTGAAGCTGGTCTCGGCGATTACATGATTAATCAAGCCAACCAAGAGTGGCCATAATGATGACATCCCACTGCCACCATGTTTCACACTGATAATGAACCATTCATTTGAGCTAATTTGCTGTGGGAATCTAGTAATCTTCCCCTTGAGTTGAGACAGAAAATGAACCATCGTAATCTTCTTATTGAGTTCACTGTGTTTGTTTCTTTGTGGAAGTGCTTGCATGTGTGTGTGTGTGTGTGTGTGTGTGTGTGTGTGTGTGTGTGTGTGTGTGTGTGTGTGTGTGAATAAATGAAAGTCAGCACATTTCCCCTCTCCTGTGAGAAGTGAGGCTACAGTCTGGTGCATGAAAGAGTGACTCCATTCCACCTAAAGAGGAGGTGAGCATATAGTGGCGCAGTATTTCACGCGTGGCCGATCATGGTTTAGAAAAGCCCTATGATCCTCTCCTCATACCTGTCTGGGTGTTCTTATTGTTTTTACTCCACGCTTACTGAGTTGCAAACTCACTGTCACACATGATGACGGACTGCCGCTTCGCTAATGTTCCGCTTCAAGCTGCTAGACCAATCAGAGCTGCGTCTGAACAGCACAGCACCTCCAAATCCAGTGTTTTCCTATTAATGACTGTAATTTTCTTCACTCTGCATGATTCAAGAGTTAATTTCTAGTCTGTAACCTTAATTGTGCATAATTAAGCACGTATGAAAAAGTCTTCCCAATTACTTGTTTAAAAATGTACCTTGTCATTACGTAACTTCTTTCTGGGTAAAGGTCATCCTGTTGAAAATGTCAGTTCACAAAGCCTGACTGGTTGAATGATTCCTCCGAGAAAATGAAGAAAAGTAAACTTTAAAAAACTATTTGCACTAATCAGTGGTCATCATATGCACTGAAAAGAAGGTTGCATCCAAGCTGGATCACACAGATTTCTTAATTAGCTGCTAAGAAATTCATTTATCTTATTTGTTAGAGGTGCTATATTCCAACCTTTCATCTAGAGCAGTACATGATTAAAACATTACAACATTAAGAGCTGAGATCATGTATTTGGCTTTAATAGCAGCAAGTGATGAACTGGGACAAGGTAGTTCACATAAGACATGCATAATGTTTCTTATGAGGTTCATAGTGTTGGTTTGGGATGTATAATGCTGCAGTGGGGGTCATACAGAGCTCACACATGGATGATTCTGTTTTATCACCATGTAAAGAACTTCAAACTGCATGTTTAAAAGTCGTGCCATGTAAGTAGAGTAGATCCATATGAGTGATAAATCAATAGTTTAACAGTGAAATCATTGGGAGCTATTACAAAAAAGTCCAAAATCTGTATATTCTTGAGGTAAAACATATTTTTTCATGTCATGTCAGGAGGATTATTGGAGCAAGATACAAAATAGTTGCAGTAATAGTCTCATACTGATATAGTATGAGGCTACTACCATATATAGATGTAGTATGATGCTACTGCCTTATGTAGATGTAGAATGAGGTTACTACCTTATGTAGATGTAATATGGGGCTACCACCTTATATCGATGTACTATGAGGCTACTACCTTATGTAGATGTAGTATGAAACTACCACCTTATGTAGATGTAGAATGAGGCTACTACCATATGAAGATATAGTATGATGCGACTACCTTATGTAGATGTAGAATGAGGTTACTACCTTATGTAGATGTAATATGGGGCTACCACCTTATATCGATGTACTATGAGGCTACTACTTATGTAGATGTAGTATGAGGCTACTACATTATCAAAGCATGTTCTTATAACTAACTAAATATACCTTCTGTAATCAATCTAATAATATCGAAATAAGGCAAATAGTAATAATTGAAACACATTTTAGTAGTTGCGCATTTGTAGTTAGTTTGAGCATTATGTATCGACAGGAATATCAGTGAGACATTTCTGAAACATGAATTAATCTCCAGAAAGGATCTCACCTTACACTGACAGCATATTATAGATGATATATACTGATGTTTGTGTGTTTGGAAGTGACATTTTGTTGTGTCTCTCAGAGAGCTCCGTCTGCATCTGTCTGCTACTTTTAAAGCATGAGAGCTCATGTGATGGGACATTACCGAGGTTGGTGTTCCTCCTACTAATAATGTATTCAGCCTGTTTTCTACATTGCACCAAGCTGCATCTGGTTTACCATGTGTCGTCATTGAGATTGCAAAAGTTTGCTAGTAACACACGTTGTTTCCCCCAGTTTGAGAAAAATAGGAGCCTAATTGGCTAATAAGGTGTGGAGCCACCATGACCTTCCACAACAGCTTTGTGAAGGCCATAACCTATGATTCACATAATTTTCATATTCATCAATGCATTCAGTGAGCTCTTGTACTTTGCATTGAAATGTTGACCTTACATTGCACTTGTGCAGACACTTGTCAATGATCACGACTATCATTGCTAAGTTTGAATGGGGCCTTCGCTCAGCCCTCGATTTGATAATGTTAAAGCTGCTTTGAAAAATACATTCACAACTTCAGGCAATCACAACACGTCATGAACTGACCTGCATTATTACAATTACAGTATTTATAGATTAAACTGCTTCAGGTACTGATGAAGACGATAAGAAGATAATGACGATGACGACGAGTGGCACTTGTGTAAATAACGGCGGCGATGACGGCGATTGGGCTGACAGGGTGGCCGACATTGATGATGATGAGTGGGAAGTGGACGACAATCGATAACAACCCGGACAACCGCTGCAGGTGATATTCTGAGTTTTTCAGTTGGCAGTGAACATTTCCAACGCTCTCTCTTCCTTAACATCACACTCTCATCTCCCAATCTGCAGACGAGGGGAATTGTCCCATCACTTCTGCTGAGTGGGCAGCCATTTCAAAGTATCAATTGGACACATGTCAGAGGAAAGTTTTTGCTGCCAAAGCAGCACCTTTCAGAACATATGAGCCCTCCCGAATGAATGAATCGTCCCTTTCCCTTTTCGGCCGCCTCGTTCTTTTCATTCCCCCGCGCCACAGAGGAAGGAGGAGTGCAACTGCGAAACAGTTTGAGTGATGAGAGAGATAAGTGGCAGAGATGCTTTGGAAGTGGGGACTCGGCGCTAGCAGAACAGTGTGTGTATGTGTGCGAGCGCTTATAGGTGTGTGTTAGGGAGGCACAGAGAAGGAGAGGCGAGCAGAGGGGAAGGAGAAAGAGCGAAGGTGACAGATGTCAGTAGCCTGACGATGAGGAACATGATAAGCAGCCTTCCTGTCATTCAGATGTACAGACCATGACATCCATCTAGCGTGCAGTTCAAACCGCACTGTTGTTTGTACAAGCAGAGTCCAGTATATCTGTTGAAGAACTAAGAACAGACAAACATAAAAAACACCACCTACTCTCCTTCTTCACATAGAAAATAAACTTTGCTCTGAGATACAGCACATTTCCTCACTTACTTTCTTTTTTTCCATTTAGTTCTGCAAAAGAAAACTTGGAAAGAGTCATGGAGATAAATGAATTCAAACAGAACCTTGTACCGCATTCTTTTTCCACGAATGGAAGATTAGGGGGTCAGGACCTGTTCATTTGAGCTCCTTTCTTTTTCTGCTGAGGCAGGATAGTGTGGTTACTGAGTCAAATTAATCATCAGAAAACCGCAGAGCAAAATATGGCATTTAAGGGAATTTTTATGCTCACACAACAGGAACTGGGGTGGATTATGGAGTACTACATCAGAATGTTGAGGTAAAAACATGATACCCAGTAATAGCCAATACTGCTTCACATATCAATATGATCCAGCAGGTGTTTTGGAAACTGAATAAAGTTGGCAAACAAACAAATTAATACAAATATCCGCCAATAATATTTTCATTAATATTTGTATTGATATGTCAAAAATTGCAGGAGTTGAAATGCTACTGCTATGTGTAAAACCAAGATTATAGGAGTACGAACAGGTCGTATGTTTAATTGCCATCAAATTTCTTTGATTTCATTGTCTCAAATGAGAAAGAGCATACGTTTGACAACAGATTAAAGGTACAAAATTTCTCCACACCGAAAATTAATGATGCCTCAGGTGTAATGGAGGTAATAAATACATATTAACCAGACTGATTAACTTTGAACTGGAAGTCCGTCGGAGAATGCTTGAATCTCAAATGGAGTGAACATTTCTAGAGACCAGTCTTTAAATGCTTAAAAATGACAGGTTTACATTCTCCTGACAAGGAGAATCTTGGTTGTGCTATTAATAACGGTTATTTTATACTAGGGACAAAAGTAGCATGACTTCTTTATACTGTGCAAAACTACATAGCGAGGAGTTTATGGTGGATTGACTGAAGAACGTGGTTTGCATCGGAAAACACTATCGCCAGAGAAGAACATCGATATTAGATGATTCTGCAAGACCAAGATTACGTTTTTAATGACAGCTCTTTAAATTCTTGGTTTTTACAGTAGCTTCACATTGTAACTGTGGTTTGGTTATGGTTAAGGAACGATTGTAGTTATAAAAAATAAAACATGGTTAGGTTATGATTAGAGGTTGGCAACTAAAGGACATTCTCAAGCAAGACCATGCCAATTGTGTGTACACAAAATAGTTTATTTGGTTTGATGGTTAGATGACGGTTGCGTATAGTGGGATGGTTGATGGTCGAGGGGAGGAATGAAGGGGGTCAATTGTGAGGGGATGAATGGGGAGTCAAGGGAATGTCAAGGAGCCCAAGGAGTGAGACTCAGGGTGTGGGCATGTCTCAATGAGATTCGACTTCATCATCCCCCTGTGGTTCCTGTATTGAGAGTGAAGAAGAATGGGGTTTTTGGGGAGGGTTGTAAGGACTGAGACAAACAGGACATTGGCCAAAGAAGTGTAGTTTCTTTTTCCTGAATTTCAGTTGCAATAACTCCATTCAAGGAAAGGTCATTGCTAAAAGAAATGCTGACTGTCGGTAGGAGATACAACACAAAGCGCAGAATCCTAAAGATCATGTTTCTATTGAATGAGTGCACTTCTCCCAGTTCACATCCAACACTAGTGTTCAATGTCAATGTAGAAAATAGTGTGCCCAATAAATAGATGACCAGTAACATTTTCCTTTTTATTAACCGTAACCACGATCCTTCCTGAACCCCTCCTAACCCTTATCCTAAACCCAAGTCTTTGAGTTGTATAACACTAACCATACCTAAACCTCAACAAGGGCAACTCAACCTGCATTCCTTTCTGGGTTTTCAAATGGAAATTCCCACTCAGCCATTAGCAAAAAGGCAGCAATGCCAACCCCCTCCCACAGAGTGAATGCTCTGTCCATCTCTAGGGCTACTGGCTAGGTGGACTAGGGGGTTAAAATTGTTCATATGTAGCAACATCAAGCAGAAATCTATATCAGGTCATGTGGGGAAAAAGTTTTTAGAAGGGCATGGGAAAATGGCATTTGGATGCTAAAACATACATATTTCCACTAAAATGTCCAGATTGCGAAGCTAAAGGAGGATATAAAACCTCTAAAAATAATGTACCAGCCCTTCAATCAAAACTTAACTATAAAGGCAACAAATCAGAAAAGATTAATATAAAAAGTTTTTGTATGTTTTTTTTCTTTTCATTTCACCTACTCAAAAGATATTTTACAATGCAATTACAGTGCTCTGAGTTTTTATTTTGGAATTAAATCAGTCAAATCATTTGTACAATAGAAGCAGTTTCAGCACTGAGTATCTTTGGGGTTTTGGGAGGACTAAAGCACACAAGAATAAACATCCAATTGCTTGGTTCTTTATTTCTCTATTCTTTTGTTTGTGTAAAAGCATCTGTGCATCCTTCTGGGTTGTGGACCGCATTGAGAACAGACTTGATCGAAAAGAGGTCCTGCATCACACCCCGTAATGTCTTCCCTCCTGGGCCAAGCCAATGAACCAAGAAGCTGCTAAAGTGCATTTTTCTCATAGAGGGAGCAGATATCCTGCAGACTGCAATAGATTTTCACTGTCTCTTCTTCATCCTCCTCCTCTGTTCTCTATCGATTAGAGCGGGGACATGTCCTGCGGGCATGTGTGCGACTGTATACATCACACTACACACTGTACGTCCAACCATCTGTACAGGACACAGAACAACTGCGATCCAGCCAAGACTCCCTCATTTACAAAACAGCCACACATGCACACTTTCTCTCCTTCTCCTATTATATGTTATTCTCTCACACAAATGCGCTCTAAATCTCATCTCCTCCTACAATAAATGTGTACATACACCTTGTAATATCTCTTAGGCGGTAATTTTCCTGCACCATAAAATGAGTCATTTGTCTCCTCTATATTTTTTCTCTCCCTCTCTCTCTCTCAGCCAGTGGGGAAGGAGGAGCACACTGCAGGAGCACTGCTGCTGAGATTAAAACCTGATGGAGGGAGTCTGAGCAATGCATGTGTGTATAGGTGAGTGTGTGTTGTGTATATGTTTGTGTGGAGGAAAGAAAGGAGGGAGGGAGGGACAGAGGGGATTAAACCTGTATCTTGGGGTCTCTTTTTGGTGTCAGGAAGGCACTGGGGAGGAGGAGGAGGAGGAGCGCTGGTGCTGACAGGGCAGTCTATTTCTTGCATGATATGGACACACACACACACAATCAGCACATGTTACACACATACACAGAGGCACCTGACTCTTCTTTTGCATTATTTATGAAACGCTTCCATTATCTCGTGTTTTACACCTTGTGGCAATTGAGCGCAGTGCACGCGTGTGCGCACACCATGAGGTGTGTAAATACGTCTGCGTGGCATTTTCTGTGCTCATTGGAGAAATAAAATGGAATAAAGAAAGGAAGAGTTACCATATTGCAAGATACAGATCTCACATATTAACAGCGTGGGGAAAAAAGGAACATGCCTGAAGTCTGAAAAGATACGAAAAGTTTCATTTGTGGTGGCAACAGAACGCTGCAAAAAGAAGCAACATTCTGACAAAAAAAAGAAAAGAAAAGAAAAATGAGAATACAATGATAAGTGTTGTTGTCACTATTATCATTAATTATATAGCACCTTTCGTAAAGGTTAATGGAGTTCAAAGTGCTTCACAGTTGATTGACAATCTGATAATAAGACAGAACAAGTGTAGATCAAGAACATAATGAAAAGGGACAAAAATGATGACGGAACAAAAACAATGAAAAAAATTACAAAGATAAAAATGTATTAAAAAAAAACCACAACAAACAAACAAACATACTAAGATTTAAGATTTATAATAAAAATCTAAAATAAAATAAAAAAGAGAAACTCAAAAATATGAGAATGAGATTTAAAAAAAAAAAGTTTATTAAAAGTTAGAATAGAAACATGTTAAAATAGATTAAAAAGACCAAACAAAAGTAAATTGACATGAAAGAGATAAAGTTTAATAAAAGCTAAAGATTAGATTTAAAAATAAACTATTATGATGATTGTAGGCCAACACTACAGGGTTCAGATACAGGGGTGTATCTATATATAATCAATGGTACCTCCATTAAAAAAAAGACTGTAATACTACACAGCAAGTGGTACAGTTTAAATCAATCAAGACCTGTGCTGTGCACTAATGCATTCTGTGAAACATTATTACAGTATCTGTAATGAAAGCAGTACTGTTACATATGTAATTACTTCCATTTTTCAAGAACCTGGTCAAGACTCCCTCTACAGCATTACCAGGTTTTACACAGTTATTAAGCCCTCTGTAGCTCTTGAGATTCATCCCTTGGTAGTGAGACTGACTGCTAATTATATAATAATTATATAATAAGAATTCCTGGAGACTGCAGCTTCTGCTTGTTTACAGGGAAGCCACTGTGGAATAAATGATGCATACATGAAGGAGTATTAGCAGAGCTACTGCCTGTAAATAGCATGGCTTGCATGAATGAATGGGGGGGGGGAAATTAAGAAATAAATGAAGAAAAATAAATAGAGCGATCACAAAGATGTATCTGAAGATGGAACGTCACCCAGCTTAACTTCAACAGATTGATACATTGTTTTTGTCCATTTCACTCTTCGTCCAGAGTTGCTGTAACTTTCTGGTAAGCCATTACTCTCCCAGACAATAGAGCTAAAAGACATCACAAGCTATCTGTCACTCTCACAATCAAGTCTTTATGTTGCTTTCTTCCACCTAACTGAATGTCCTGCACTGAACTACTGGGAATACACATACACTCCCAGACATGACACAAACCTGTTATTTTCCTTATATCTTGTTATCCCGAAGTACACCGAACCAAGATTTTTGTGATTCATCACTAGTCTGTTAAGAGATGGTCCTTTCATCACTTTCTTGCTCTGCTGTCATCAGAACTACTATTGGAAGCTGTGCTTACCGACTTTGGAATAAGGCCATTGAGGCTATATAAAAAGGTGTTTGACTTCCCCCACGCTGTTTATGAAAATGCTGTGGAATTTGTTTCTCAATAGATATGAAGCCATTATCATCTTGTGAATCTGGGAAATATATGAGGGAATAGTATTGAGTATCCAGGTCCTGCACAATGGCCTCATAGTGCTATTTATTATAGTATTATATAGTGCAATTATCAGACCTAATGACTCCCAGTGGATGCCTGACATTATATTACTGATCTACTACTACCATCACGTTAGATAGTTCTCAACTGATGGCATGAGTAATAGGTGTCTTTTGGCTTTCTCTGTGTGTAAAGAATAAATGATGTACTTTTTGGTGACCTTTTATTTCACAGGTCCCATAATTTCCTAATAATACCACAGGAAGTCTCCTGGAAAGAATTACGTAATTTGGTGCAATTCATAGATAAAAAAAGACAATGTTCTGAGTTACTTTAGACCTCTAAAACTTCTATATGGGACCGTAAAACGAATTCTTACCATGGCTTTTCTATTGCTCACCTCTCCAGGATTTATGCTCTTTATCCTCTCATGTACAACTTAGAGAACAGGCATTAAATACTTTTTGAGGCCAGCATTATAAAGCTCAAGACAGTTGAGAATGTGTTAAGCTGTCATTGTGGCACAGCAGTGTTTAATGTGGTTGTCCGTCCCTGGTTGGTAGAGCCTATCATGATTTCCAGCCCTGCTTACCACATTGAATAATTTAGCAGTTTTTGTGATGTGTAGGTCTGCGGTCCAGCCAGCAGCTATAGTGGATGGCCTCTTTGGAGCTCTGGGGGTACATTCATAGAGACCCTTTCCCACTTATTCACCACGAATTGGCTGAATGTCCTGTCTGTGTAGTCCATTAAACTATAACAATCCTTAGCGCTGGAGTAATTGTACCTTTTATTTTAAAAGAAAAATCCGAGCTCTTCTTCTAAAAGAGCCTCTCTCACAGTATGTGCATGTGCCAGTATGAATTGGACCAACATGTCTACCTGATTATTAGTGCATCATGTCACATATTGGAATAGGATACCGTATTCCTCCTTCTACTTCGTCTTGGGTTTTTTTCCAAGGAAAGTTTGAATCCCCATAGTCACACACATGTGCACTCCTCCTGTGCTGGCATCAGTATCACAGTCCAACAAAAACAGTCCCTGCTGAAACTCACTGCAGCACAGTGACTCACTTTCTGTTGGCACTGTTGGGAAAACTATCAGTTGGTTCCCGGTGGCTCAGTCTCGCAGCGCTGCTCCTGAAAGTGAAGCGATAGCCTGAGAATCTGCTTCACTTTGTTGCGTTTCCTCTTCGGTGAACTTGGATGACAACATGCCATATAAAGCAATCCATAATGTCCACTGTGTATATGAGGAATTCATTTTGGCTGTTCAAAATGTGGTTTGCATTGCCCATAACTGACTATGCCGAAGTGACGTTCCCAAAAGATTTCCTATGATTGTAAAACATATGTGAGCCAAACTCTGCTTGTTGTTTCTCCACCATCCAATAATGTCAGAATATGTTCGTGGATGGTGGAGGTGCTGCTACAGCTGCCTATGTTGCCTGTGGAGGTTATACACAACTCTATGTATGTGCACATATTCTGATGTACTGCTCAGATTTAAATTTTTTATAACTGCTCCCCTTTCCTTGTTTTTTTAACAATTTAAATTTCCAGGTACCTCATATGTCTATTGATACATCTCTTTTGGGCTTATGCTATTCTGACGTGATCCACATGCATAATTGTGTAATAAAATGTATGTGCTGCAGTGGAGAAGATGGGATTAGACCATGCTTGGAGTCATGCTTGTTAAAGGTTTGGGGGTATATTTGTATGCAGGGAATTTTAAGGATATGCATCTTTCTTTCTTTTTTTAATAATAGTATTATAATTTGTTTATATGCCCCCATTTCCTACATAAAATGCGACACAAGGTGCCTTACATAAAAGCAAATTATGTTTTACAATAAAGTGTAAAAATTCTACAATTGAATAAAACTTACAATAAGGCAAGGATAGATTTAAATTAAAGAAAGGATAAAAAAAATTGATGTAGAGCATTGTAAAACCACAGGCAGAATACAAAAGCTCTCCATTTCTTTTAAATGTAGCTTCAAGAGCAATCAAAAGGCTTGAGTTGGAGGATGTGAGGGACCTACAGTAGGAGCCACTTATCTCTTAAGCAGTGAAACAATCTTAAAATAAATCCTCTGACAGACAGGTAACCAATGCAAAGGCGTTAAAATAGGAGTCATTTGGGCTCTGTGTCTGGTCTTTGTCAGAACACATGCATTATACATGAGCTGTCACTGATCAATAGCTTGCTGAGACTAAAGAGCATTTCAGTAATCAAACCGGCTAGAAATAGAAGCAGATTTGATCCTTTCTGGGTCAGACTCAGGTAATATTTCTAAAATGATGATAGGATTTTTATCACGTTTCTAATGTGACGCTCACGCTTTGGTCAAGGTTTCTGACTTCTGAGTTCCTTTGTGCCAAGTGTAAGAGACAGAACTCAACAATTCTCCCTGAAGAGACTAAAACCAGCAACAAACAACTATTGTCTGAAATATATTGGTCAAAGAGCCCCTTGATAACAGTTAAAAATACATAAAAACAGTTCAACCTAGAAAATACACTTTATTGTCAAGATTTAAGAGCATCGATACCACTCTCACAGCTGTACAGTAGCATCAATATAACACTACAGCCACATGGTTAGCATTAAACTTTGACTTAGCTTAGCATAAAGATTCAGGAAACAGCTAGCCTTTTCACTTTTGTGACATTACTTTGGAGTAGGCTAGGCTAGCTTTTCCCCACTGCTCCCACTTATGCTAAACTAAGCTAGCTGTCTTTTGGTCACAGCTTCCTGTTCCCAAAATGTCGAACAATTCCCTTAAAACAACCCTAACATTGCACTGGTTGACATACTGTCATTGTGTTAAGCATGGACAGTATAGTTGTCTTCAACTGACTTTTCAGTCTCTGGAAGGAAGCTCCTTGTCTGGCAGATATCATGCTAAAGGGACTCTGTGTTAACACTTTTTTAATGAGATGAGAAAAATTGAATAATTCACTTTGCTCCTGTAGAGGTAGATGAGAAAATAGATACCATTCCCATATTTGCATAGCTAGTGCCAGCAAGTGATTAGTTTAGCTTAGCGTAGCAGCTCTATAGCTCACTAGTTGACACATTGTATCTAGTTTTGGTTAAAAAGTTCCTACTCCTACTCCTAACTATTCCTTTAAATTGAAGCTTATCAGCTTGCAGCTGTATAGACTGAAAAAACAGTGCTGAGATACACCTAAATAACAGGTATAGCAGCAGGGTCTCAGGTTACCACTCAATGTGATGTTCAGTATCATTACATGTTCAAGACATTTGTAGACAATCAGCATTTCTTCGGTAGGCAGCGAATACATGATTGTATTTTTACAGGCATGTTTGAAATTGTGTTTTACTCTGCTGGACCATGCAAACCTCACACCTCTGTTGGCCCTGGGAACCAGTCTAAAAAAGATCTATGGCATCAACATTTTCCCTCCTCCGTCACTGATTTGTGATTTTTATATCTGGCGAGCGCGGCCTCTCCCAGGAGGTCCGCACACGCTGCCTCATGTTTTCTTAGCTGGACTCCTCGATGAGCACAAATAAACACTTGTTAAACAGAAATCCCAGCCTCCCTAGCTGTGTACACAGCAAACCAAACAAAGGAGCTAACGGCTGCACTTTGTAAGAAACTACTGAGCAGGAGTCAAGGGCCTGATAAAAGAGGCAGATACTCGGATAGAAGCTGGATACAGAAATAAAATGTGAGTGCGGATTGCAGAGCAGTGGGCTATTAGCAGTGCGAATCTGTAAACCTTCTGGGGGTAGGATACTCGGAAAACGTCCATTAGAGGACAACGCCCAGTGGAAACTGTCTTTTCCTCTCTGTGTCAACGTGGTGGAACAGAAAGAGACAAAAGGACAGAGACAGACTGCGAGGGCGAGCAGAGGAAAAGGCTTAACAAGGTCAACAACGCATTTGAGGGATGCTCGACCTCCCATCTATTTTTGTAAAACTGCAAACCGCACGCACACACACACACACACTGTTACACAGCTACACACAGGCAGCCACGGCAACATGTCAGCATGCAATGAGACCTGACAGTGGCCAAAGGAAGATAGTTTAAGGGGATCAGTGTGACAGCTTCTTTCCATACTGACACAAGACAGTGTGAATCCACCGCTAAAAGCTTGAATATTTAACCAGGAACATGTTTTGCTTGTTGCAGGCGCCACACTACTCTAGAGCATTATAGCACCACTATAAAATAAACCTCATTTGGGTGAAAAGCACCAACACAAACGTTTTATGGTTCATACAATTGGTCCCTATATTCAGGTTGTAGATCTCAGTGACAACAGGGATGTGAGGGTTGTTTTTCCCCTTACAACTTTTCCCAAAAAAGTACCGTTTAAAGGTCTTTTCAGACCAAATGCGAATAATTGTCCTAATAAATCCCACATAAATGCAAAAGTTTTCTAACCCCCTTTGTTCAGTGCAGTTATGAATGATGAAAACCATTGCACACATGAAATAATGAGCCTGTCTCCAGTGTGTAAAGCTAAGTGTGGGTTTATTATATTAAAAACAGAGTTATTTTTAAAGGCCACTGCAGCTTCCTTACTTTTTGATTGTTCCACTGCTACACTATATCATCCACTACACTGTCAACACACACACACACACGCACGCACGCAGGCACACACACACACACACACACACACACACACACATTTTCTTCTTTTGCTCTTCCTCCTCTTGCTGCGCTCTTGCCTAACAACATAACAATTACTTCAGTGGCAAATTACTTCAGTCCTCCACTAGTGGCGAATTACAGGATTATGGCATAATAGAAAAATCCAGTATTGCTTATCATCTTCATATTCCTGCAGTGTGTATTCACCAAAATTAGTCAAGGAGGGTATCTACTAATGTCCAAACATTGTCATATGTAACTTTGACCAGGTCCACATCCACGTTGAAAGGTTAAAAAGCATACCTGATACAGTTCATTTAATTTGGACGTACCTATAGTTAACTTGAGTATTTCCATTGGGTGCAACTTTCTACTTTGACTCCACAACATTCAACAAAGAGGCAAAAATCGTTTATCTAATGGTTACAGTTTCTAGTTACTTAGCAGATAAAATAGTAAAGGTTTGATGAGCCAGCACTATATAAAGTGGTTCTATTTAGCTCTGCAACATTAAAATGCTGTTAACAATTGAATGACAACTGATACTACAACAGATCACGCTAAATGTGTGCTGCCAAACACAATGCCAGACGTGTGTTGAGGATGTATTGGTTCTCTGTAGTTAGTCTTCTGTTTCTTGAAGGAGGGGGCCATCATCTCCACAAAGAACTCCACCTTGAACTGCCCTGTATCCTAAAGTGTGCTAAAGTAGTCCCTGAAGTGCCCATTGTACGTTTTTAGCTCCTGTACCAGGCGATGATAGGGTTTTCCCTTCTTTTTAGTCATAAGATGTATCATAAGCTCATTGTTGCTACTGCTGCTGCTTGAAGAGTCAATGACAATGATTAATGGATGATTGTGCAGCGGTGCAAACTTTTCATTTTCAGTGGAATACATGACACATGATAATTTGCATTGCACTTGGTGTGTAAAGGTTTAAATGCGAAAATTACTACTAAACCAATATTCCGCATTTTTGTTTTGTTCTTTGTTTCGTCCTTGGTGCATAATGGTCTTTAACGCTTTCTCCACCAGAGTAATTTTAAAAAGTTGCCAACCACTGCCAGCATTTTAGACAAAAAATCACTCATCTTTTAACTTGAGTATGTAAACACTATATCAAAAGAATAT